>NW_028327173.1:96651573-96954644 GCF_987537825.1 Furipterus horrens
TGTTACATTGTGAGGGGTGGAGCCTTAGGTATATGTTAGTACACGGCGACCCGTTTCACCACATTGTGGCTTTGAGGGGCATAAGAGGGAACAGTGACACTTGCTCAGCACTTGTCCCTTTTCCAGGCACCTCTCCTACTTCCTTGTGAGGCTGGTGCCTCTCTAGCTGTTGCCCTGACTGGTTTTTATAGTGGGTCGGTCTGCAGATGTTCTGGGACTGTGGGGGCCCTTTAAACAAGCGGACTCTGCTGAGAGACTGGCAGTTTCTTCCTCTGCCCCAACTCCTACTGGTTTTCAGAGTCAGAAGCAATGAGGCTTTCTTCCCTCGTGCTGGAACTGAGTTGTGGTTTGGTCTGGTCTGGTGTTGGGAACGCTCCCCAGGTGTCACTTACTACTGTTTTTAATGTTTGACTGTGCTTTCCTCTGGCTGGCTAAAGTCAGTGTTGCTGCTGCCGTTGCTACACCGCATCCTCTCTGCCCTGGCTCCTCCTCTCCTACATATCTGGATGAATATTTGTTCTTTATTTTTGTTGGATTTCCATATAGCTCGATTTCCTGGAACTTCTGGTTGTCTCTAGTTTTTAGGTATTCGTATTCCTTTTTAATTGTGGAGGAAAACACAGCGTGGTTACCTGTACCTCCATCTTGGCCAAAAGTCCCTTTTCATTAAAAAAAATTATTTATTTATTTATTTAATTTTAGAAAGAGGGGAAGGGATAGAGAAAGAGAGGGAGAGAACATGAATGTGTGGTTGCCTCTTGCACACCCCCAACAGGGAATTTGGCCTGCAACCCATGCATGTGCCCTGACTAGGAATTGAATCAGCTACACTTTGGTTCATAGGCCTGTACTCAATCCACTGAGCTACACAAGCCAGAGCTCCCTTTTCATTTTGATGATGGTTTTTTTTAGCCATGCAGAAGCTTTTAATTTGAAGTAATCCCATTTGTTCATATATTTTCCCCTTTATTTCCCTTGCCCTAGGAGATATATTGACAAAAATACTGCTATGTGGCTTATCTGACATTTTGCTGCCTATGTTTTCTGCTAGGACTTGTTTGGTTACACAACTTAAATATTTAAGTCTTTTACCTATTTTGAGTTGATTCTGGTATGTGGTGTAAATTGGTCTAGTTTCATTTTTTTTTTTTTTTTTTGCATGTATTAGTCCAGTTTTACCAACGCCGTTTATTGAAGGGACTATTTTTACTTCATTGTCTGTTCATGCCTCCTTTGTCAGGTGTTAATTGATCATAGAACCTTGGGTTTCTTTCTGGTATCTCTATTCTGTTCCATTGATGTATGTGCCTCTTCCTTTGCCAGGACCAGATTGTTTTGATTACAGTGGCCTTGTAGTTTAGTTTTTCATCAGTTATTGTGATCCGTCCACCTTTATTCTTATTCTCAAGGTTAATGAGTCTGTTTGTGGTCTTTTTTGGTTCCATATACATATTTAGAGAATTTTTTTTAGATCAGTGAAATATGCCGTTGGTATTGTAATAGGAATTGCATTGAATCTATAGATTACTTTGGATAATATGGATAGTTTAATGATGTTGATTCTTTCAATCTATGACCAAGGTATATGAGGTTTGTGCAGAAGGTATCCAACCATATAATATGAAAATAGAGAGGATTTTGAAGATGATACAAGGTACAGGTAATATTGTACATAGGAGAGTGATGCTTTAGTCCCCTTGGGTCCTCACACAGTTCTCCCAATATCCATCAGCTGCCCCATCATGTTTTCCCAAATCTCATCGATGGTCTGAAATCTCTTCCTCTCAAAGGTAAATTTAGTTTTGGGGAAAGCCAGAAGTCACAGGGTGCCATATCTGGGCTGTAGGGGGCTGAGTCACCTGGTGATTGGATGTATCTCCACAAAACTTTGCTTGAAACGTGATGCATGTGCAGGTGCATTGTCATGATGAAGCTGTCAATCACGAGTTGCCCATAGCTACAGCCTTGTGAATCATCTGAATAGTTTCCTCATAGGAATGTTCAAGCTTAACCCTTTGAGTGCCATGCATAACTGCTAAAATTCGTGTTAGAAATGCCAGGCTATTTTGCTGAGAAATGCAGAGTTTATGAAAAATGTCTATAAAAACATTATTATTCATAATAATTTGCTGAAAATTTCACGACATATAGTAAATACATTCTTCTTTTGTAAGTAGTGGTGATGCAATTTACAAAAAATTTATTGCATTAAATTTATTTTATTATAAGAATTACTTTAGAAAAAATAAATTCTTTCCTTCAATATGGCTTTTGAAGTATAATATATGGCATAATATAAAATTTATGATTATAATTTGAAAAAACACATAGCAACATGAATTTCAAGCAAGAAGTATGCCAGACTTCGGCCAAGATGGAGGCGTAGTCAGACATGCTGCATCTCCCTCCACAACTAAGATGGAATACAACTACCTCAAAACTAGAAACAACCAGAAATTCCAGAAAATCAAAGTGCATGGAAGTCCAGCAAACAGAGATATAAAGAAGAAATACTCATCCATACAGGTAGGAGGGGTGGAGCCGGGGCAGAGACGACCCAGTGTGGTAGCGGCAGCAGTGGCAGCAGCAGGCTGGCAGAAAGCACAGTCACATGTTCTAAAAAGTCAGGAGGGACACCTGGGGAGTGTTCCCGGCTCCTCATTGGACCTCGCAGCCCATGGCCCCAGCACCAGGGAAAATCAAGCCTCATTGCTTTTAACTGTGCAGACTAGTGGGGGTTGGGTTGGTGCAGAAATTGGGGGTCTTAGCAGAATCCACTTGCTTAAAGGGCCCCCATGGTCCTAGAACGTCCCCAGACCCACTCACTCTGGGAACAATGGCCAGGGCAGCAGCTAGAGGGGCGCCAGTCCGGTGCAGAAATGGGAGAGGTGCCTGGAAAAGGGGTGAGTGCTGGGAAGGCAGCATTGTTCCCTCTTGAACCCCTCCCCCAAATTTAGCACCACAACATGGTGAAACAGGTTGACCTGTATGGATGAATCCCTAAGGCTCCGCCCCTTATAGCGTAACAGGAGCGACAGCTCTACCTGGCATGCGGAGGCAAACAAACACAGGAGCCTGTCAGAATGAGGAGACAGAGAAGTATTGCCCAAAAGGGGAAACAGATCAGGGTTCCAGTGGGAGAACTAAGCGACGAGTAGATAGGCAACCTACCTGATGAGATAACCTAACAGATGCAGAATTCAAACACTGGTGATAAAGATGCTCACGGGCTTGACAGATATGCTTGAGTATGGCAAATGCATAAGAGAAGAAGTGAAGGCTATGCTTAGTGAAACAAAGGGAAATCCACACAAAACCAATGGTGAAGGGAAGGGAACCGGGGTTCAAATCAATGATTTGGAACATAAGGAAGAACTAAATAGTCAACCAGTACAGAATGAGGAAGCAAGAATTGAGAAAAATGAGGAGAACTTTCCAAAGTTTCTGAAGGAGATGGTCATACAGGTCTGGGAAGCACGGTGGGTTCTGGGCGAACTGGACCTGGAGGGGACCACACTAGGATGCATCATGACTGAGATGCCAAAGGTGAAAGATAAAAATGGAGTCCTAGGGGCAGCAAGTGAGAGGCGGTGAGTTGCCTACAGGGGGGTGCCTATAGGACTATAGCTGATTTATCAGAGGACACTTTTCAGGTAGGAAGGGACTGGCAAGCAGTATTCAATGTGATGAAAAGCAACCCACATCCAATATTACGTTATCCAGCATAGCTATCATTTGGAATGAAGGGCAGATAAAGTGCTTCCCAGACAAGGTGAAGGTAAAGGAAGTCATCATCACCAAGCCATTATTATTTGAAATGTCAAAGAGACTTACTTAAGAAAAAGATCAAAACTATGAACACTAAAATGATAGCAAACTCACAACTATCAATAACTGAATCTAAAAAATAAGAACAAAATCCAACTAAGCAAACCAGAATAAGAATAGAATCAGAGGTATGGGGATCATTTGCAGGGTTATCAGGTGGGAGCAGGGAGGGGGAGAAATGGGGAAATGGTGCAGGGACTAAGAAGTATAATCAGTTGGTATAAAATAGGGGGATGTTAAGAATAATATAGGAAAGGGTGAAGCCAAAGAACTTATATGCATGATGCATGGGCATGAACTAAGCAGGGGTGGGATTGCTGAGGGAAGAGGGGTACTGGGCAAAGGGGAGCAAAGGGGAAAAATATTGGAACTACTATAACAACATAATCAATAAAATTTACTTAAAGGAAAAGAGGTACGCCAAATATTGCGTAAATTTTTGAAATAAAAAAACTTCATAACTTATAAAAAATGAACACAAATGGCATTCACACTGGAGACATATATCAGTAGATATCAACAGTGAAAAACAGGTACAAACAAAAATGAAATGGCAAAACAACACAGTAATATTCAAATGTTTATATATTAATGTTTGTGGCTATTGACGCATCTTGGGTCCAGCCTTTTGCCACATCTCCCACATACTGTTTTCGACCTGATTTTTCTTTCCTGTGTTGAGCATTCCTTACACAATCTTAGCTTTCTTTCTGGAGGTATCTTTACGCCATATATGTGAGAGGGACCTGGTGGATTTTCTTCATTGCTGGATTTGTTAATAGTGTCTCTAACCTCATGCCATTCTCTAGCAAGCTATTCTATTATGGAGGTGTTGAAGTTCAGTCAAGACGTTGGTTTGTTCTCACCTAAAAAATTTTCCTTATAAAGAATGTATGCATTCAGTAGCATTCTTGATAATATATTGAATGCAACCTTCTTCCAGTATTTTAATGTTCTTCTTTCATCCAAATACATGTAAAGCATCATATCAGATGTGTCTATGCCTCCCATGTATCGGTTGTATTCCAGTATGATAGCTGGCTTGGAAATTGGTGTCATATTTCTTTTTGATGCTATGTTCGACACTGTCGGACCCGAATAAGAGCTAAGGAGCAATGCCTGCTTTCTTTGAGATTTCTTTTCCCTAAACCCACACAATAACAGGAAGGTGTTTCTAAAAAATCTTACCTCTCCCACATTGAACTTTTGTAGAATCTGGTGAGGGAGAAATTTCCAGTTACTACGAAGTGTTCCTGTAATGTATGTCCCTACTGAGTACAGGTACCCAGCCAGGGGAATTGAACTAAAAAAATTGTCGCAAAAGATGTGTGACCTTTATTCGTATTATTTCCTATGGTAAGCAATTTAGTTACTACAGTGTAGACCAAACCATGTTCTTTCACATCATTTTTGTCTGTATTACTTTTTGCTCCAAGGTAAGCATAGAATACAAGGCAGTAATTTGAGTTGGCATCACACATCATCCAAAATTTTACTCCCCAACGATGATGGTGTTTATTTGGCAAATAAATACTGCAGTAATCTACTGTGACTTTTGGTGCCAACCAAACTCTCATCAGTGCTCAGTTGTTGGTGGGAAGTGTAGTAATGCCGAAAGAAATGATTGGCGTGATCATCTATTGGCTGAAATTTAGCACATGAGTCATAAGATGGATCATCAGGAGTGGGGATTTTGGAATTGTCTACAAGATGAAAAAACCTCAGCAATAACTGAAATTGGTTATGAGAGAACATGTGCTGGAACCAAGGAAGTGACAAAGATTTCTTTTTCAACCAGTAGCTGCACATGCTTGCTTTATTAATTATGCCCATGTTCAGTATACAAGCTATAAAAGGTTTTATTTCTGCAACTGTTGTTGGTTTCCAAGAACTCACTCTAGAATTGGGGGATACATTTTTGTGTGACTGAAGGTAATGTTGTGCATACCTGTTGGTTTTGGTGACCATCAGCTTCAGCCGCACTTCAGTGAAGAAGAGATGAAAATAAGCAATTGGCTTAGAATCAGTCGGTGGGGCATGCTTCAAACCTGGAAGCTCTGCAAACTGATGTTGAAGTTGTGTTGTGTCCTCCCCATCTGCATCCTTCTCATCCCAACAGCTTTCACTAGCATCACTTTCAGAAGAAGGTGGTTCAGTTTCATCTTCACTTACTTCATCTTCAGATGCACTGCTTTCAAGATCACTTATCACAAAATGGTTGTCACTTGATTCATCGCTCATCAGTTTAGAAATTTCTTCTTCACACGGTTTCCTTTCTCTTCATTGGGGCACTCATTTTCAGTTTTGCTATAAATGCCTTTCCAATATAAAAAAGCACAGGCACAAAATGAATGAATACTGGCCATAAGAATTGTATAAGATCACTCCCTGGCTAAAGTTCAACTGAATCCCTTTCTTCATCTGTGACTCTCAAAAGTAGTCTTGCTCTTGCAGCACAAAAGAATGATCCACTCTAGTATGATAAGAATATCACTTCACACAGAGGATACCAACTTTTGGTATTTTTTATTCAAAGCAGAAGAAAGTGCGCATTTACTGCAAGCTCCATTGGGCAGTGGTGACATCCGAATCTGCTCTGACGCAGAGAGAGACTAACCTTCGTTGTGTTTACAACCTCCTAGAGGCATACCCTGAGAACCAGTGCAGCACTTCTCGTTTCTGCAGTAAACAATGTTTCCCTCATTTGGAAAGGCTGACTCATTGTCAGAGGATATCAGGTCCTTATCTCTCCAGATGAGGGGGTCAAATGTTTTAAGGATGCTCTGTGATTCCGTCGCTGGTGAAATGGACCTAAGATGCAGCACTTCGCATTTCTTCAGTAAACAATGTCCCCTCATCGGAAAGACTGACTCATTGTAAGAGGCTATAAGGCCCCCCACTCTATATCATATCTATATTCAGGTTCCTATCTCTCTGTGTGAGGTGGTCAAATGTCTCAAGGACTCTGCATTTCTTTCGTGATAGCAATATATCTGCCGAGACACCAGAAAAAATGCTAACACTATACTGTGAAGCAATGAAAACGTCTTTTAGCAAAAGCTTCCTTATCATGCACACTGCATAGAGTTTCAACAATTATTGCAAAGATAAATGAAATTAAAAGGACCATTTAAAATGTAAGTAAAAATTATAACAGAATTAATATGTCAGTATTTGATCAAGCATAAAAATTCAGAATTTGGATCAACATGAGAAAAAGTTATGTCAATATATAACCTGAGGTACAAAAATAGAGAACAAAACATAAAATACAAATTATCCCATTGTTATTTACATTTATAGCCATCGAAAAAAGAGTCACTGGGAGTGACGCTGGCACTTTTGGGAAAATTTGTCAGCATTGCTCACAGCGGCATTGGCACTCAAAAGGTTAACACAAAATTTGATGCAGATTACTTGCTCTATTTGCTCAGTTGTTTTGAATGTAATGGCTACACAGTACACATGCTCGCTCAATGGTGTCTACCACCCCCACTGACTAGTACAGTGAAATCGTCATTGTTTATGCATGCTCATTCCAGACTTCCTTGGCTGCCAGATTGCATAGATGTTGTGAAAACTGTTTTTGTTATATAAATAATGGATGGATGCTTTTTTCCCCCCCGGATCTCTGGTATGCTTCCATTTATTTGGATCTTCCTTATTTTCTTTCTTCAGTGTTCTGTAGTTTTCCTAGTATAGGTCTTTTACCCTCTTGGTTAATTTTATTCCTAGGTACTTTATTTTTCTTGTTGCTATAATAAATGGGATTTTTCTCCCTAGTTTCTCCTTTTGATAGTTCATTGTTGGTGTACAAAAATGCCGTTGATTTCTTAATGTTGACTATTTTACCAAATTCACGTGTTAGGTCGAATAGTGTTTTAATAGAGAATATAGGGTTTTCTGTGTACGCTGTCATGTCATCTGCAAATAATGACAGTTTTACTTCTTCCTTTCCAATTTTGCATCCTTTTATTTCTTTTTCTTGTCTGATCTCTGTGGCTGGAACTTCCAGTACTATGTTGAATAAGAGTGGTGAAAGTGAACACTTTTTCTTGTTTCTGATCTTAAGGGGAAAGCTTAAATTATTGCCAGTGAGTATGATGTTGGCTCTAGGTTTCATATATATATCCTTTATTATGTTGAGGTATGCTACCTCTACACCCACTTTGCTGAGTGTTTTTATCATAAGTGAAATGCTTTTTCATCATCTATTGATATGATCATGTGATTTTTTTTGTCTTTCATTTTGTTTATGTGATGTATTACATTTATTGATTTGCAAATATTGTACCATCCTTGCATCCCTGGGATAAATCCCACTTGATCTGGTATATGACTTTTTAAATTTATTCCTGGATCTGGATTGCCAGTGTTTTGTTGAGGATTTTAGCATCTATGTGCACCATACATAATGACCTGTTATTTTCTTCCTTTGTGGTGTCTTGGCCTGGTTTTGGAATTAGGATAATACTGGGTTCATGCAAAGTTTGGAAGTCTTCCCTCTTCTTGAATTTTTTGGAATAGTTTGAGAAGGATAGTAGTTAGTTGTTCTTTGAATATTTGGTAAAATTTGCCTGTGAAGCCATCTGGGTTAGGGTTTTTGTGTGCAGGGAGTTTTTTGATCACTGCTTTGATTTTGCTATTGTTATTTGTCTGTTTAGGCTTTCTTCCTCTTCTTGATGCAGTTTTGAAAGATTGTATGTTTTTAGAAATTTATCCATTTTACCCATGTTGTCTAATTTCTTGGTACACTAGCAATTTTGGATGATGAGGTAAACTTGAGGATAGAAGCCACAAAGAAGGTCCTTGATTATTGATTATTGTTCACCTAGTAATCAACAGCATTACCAGTCCTGGAGACTATTGGTAGATTTGTTAACTTGTATGTACAACTAATATTGTGAGTAACTTATATCTTTATGGTCATCTTCAACCTTAGTGCAAAATTGTGAACACTGCCACTGAACAGACTTCTGGGGTTTACAAATCTACTTATCTTCCCCCATGCTGACAGTCATTTTAGATTGCAAGTATGGAAATCCTCAGATTAAGGAATCTGAGCTGCACTGTTCCTGAACAAATAAGCTTTGAAAATCTTTAAACAGAGAAATATACTTCCCAGATCAGCAGCATTGTTACCAGTTTGGCAGTTTGTAATCTTTGTAATCTTCACCCTAGACCTGCTGAAGAGAACTCTGAAGAGTGGGGCCCAGCAATCTGTGTTTTAATGAGTGATTGAGTTACAGGTTAAAGTTTGAGAACCATTGTTTTATGGATCTTTTGCATCTTCTAGTTCAGACAAATATGAGGTTGTGCATATGAGGTTGGCCAGGTAACAGTGGGCTGGTTGGGTTTGAAGATAAAAATGACCATTTTGACTCTGAACAAGTTGTTTTCCCTTATCTACCATGGAACTGACAAACAGGCACATAAAAAGATGCATGAATTCATGCAAGTGATACTAATATCCCTTACGGTTAGTGGGCACAGTTTCTGGTGTCTTCTACTGCTTCTTAGAGGGAGTCAGAAAGTGCACATGAGGTAAAAACCCAGAGCTATCCAATAGCAAAGGAACAAGCTTTTTGAATTGGGAACTCTTGATTTCAGATTTGGATATCTGTGCCTTTTATGTTCCCTGTTCTACCATCAAAATATTTCAATGAAAAGTGGACAACTTTCTTGAAAAAGAGAATTTGCCAAAACTGACTCATGATGTAACAGAGGACATGCATAGTAGTATATTTCTATTAATGAAATTGTTACTGTTTTCACAAACCTTCTCTCTCACAAAAATGTAAACGTGCAAAAGTCTTCCTGAATAAACAAAATCCCTGAAGGCTGAACAATGAAAAAGAATCAGCCAGGTAATGATCTGGGGTAGGGGGCATTATGCAGGAAGAAGAAACAGCAGTGCAAAGCCACCAATGTAAGAACCTCCTTGGTGAAATCTGATTTGTGCAAGGACCACATCATTCAGGATCTATAAGAATTTGGCAGACTGCATTTTATCATAATTGAAACTAGAAACAAATGGAAGGTATTATGATCTGATTTGAGATTTCACAAACCTATTGTGGCTGCTACATGGAAGATAGACTGTTGAGGGCAACATAGAAGAAAGGAGACCAGTTAGAATTGACCCAAGAAAATTGTGACTTGGACTAAAGGCCATGGTGAGAAAAGGTCAGATTTGGAAGATATTTTGGAGGCAGAATGTATGGAATTTGCTACAGTATTGGGCTTGGGAGGGGAACTTTTCAATGAGGGAGTTTTATATGCATGCAACTAATGGTGACGTAAGCAGAGGGTGAATAACAGTGTTTTAGACCACAGACCATACAACTCTTAGTTGGTTGCTTCAGCTCCCACAATAATTATTAGTGTGACTTTGGCCAAGTTATGCTGTATTTTCAATTTCCTCATTTGCAAAATGGAGAGATCCATTCATGTTGGAAGTGGCTGAGAGAATTAAATGAGAAAACGCATTTTAATGGTCGCACAGTAAATGGTCAGTACATATTAGTCATTACTATTTTCGTTTGTCAAACTTTACACATAAAAATATCTGTATTAGAAAAAGCTCTTTGTCAAAACACACATACTGTAGATTGATATTTGTTAGGGAAACAAATGATCAGCATAGCTTTAGGGCTTGTAGTAACTATATAAGAGACAACAGACAGTACCTGACACAGTATGAGCTAAATAAAATGGCTGCAGTCAGGTTGTAGGGCTATCTAAACAGTTTGCCACATGCTGACAGTAGAATAAGGAGACTGATTTTCTAACCTGACCCAGAACAGTCAAAACAGAAATTACCTCCATCTGCAGAAAAAACAACATAAAGGTGTTATGAAAATGACCTCTTGTTATAGACCAGTCCACAGCTGGTGATAGGAACCTAATACATGATGTGTGCTTGGCACTTTTGGGAAAATGCTGAAAATTATGAGCAAACCAAAACAAAGACAACCTGAGGTACTAGTTTTGCCACTGTGGGAAACAACTCTCCTTAAGACTGCATGTCACTCAAATTAAGGAAGTTTGAAAGTCTTGTTGTTCAGAGATATCTCAGAGGTACCCTAAGGGAAATTATACCCTCACCACAATGGGCCCCCACCAAAGAAAAATGTTAAATGTAGATGTTTGTTGGTCCACATTATTTTAATTTGTATTTTTTATTTTTAGAAAATGCATTTGTTTTTTAAAGGAATTATGTGACCATTTAAAGATTTTCATTTCTTGTACAACTGTGAAGATGTTTCCCCTACCCTGCCTTCCACCCTACTACCCTTTACCTAAAGGGGCCACTGTAAGATTTTCTAATAAAATGTATCACCTAGGAAGAAAACATGACATAATCATTGGGATCAACCTAAATTGCTTATATTTATTTGGTAGACTAGTTAAGTGCTCTTTTAAAAACACAAAAAATTCATTTTAGAGTCAACCAGCCTCTTCAGATCATTACAGAAAACCCTGTAGGGATATTTCAAAAGTCATTTCAAAACTCCTGACACATAAAACAAGAATTGCAGTTTAAACGTCACAACAGTTCACATAGAGCTTCCACAGTGGGCCTACTGTACTATGTCTAAAGAAACTTGGCATTTTGTCTGCGAAGAAGTCAATAACAGAAACTCAATAATAAATGCCCTGGTTTCTTGCTAATCTAAGGACTCTCCACTGCTGACTTGAACTGGACAGGAGCAAACAGGTTTAAATGACAGCTGGCAGCAAAACCTGACAGGAAAGGCAGTATTATTTTTAAATTGGAGAATTGTTTTTCATAAATTTCTTTTCTTACATGTTCTTTGGCAATTTTACCATCATTTTTCATTTCAAAATTGAATACATGTCTTCAAAGTGACAGGAAAGTCTACATTGAATCAATAAATGTAACTCCCTCCAGCCCCCCAGTGGCCTCAAATAACTTTAGTACATAAGCATCAGCCTTTTATTAATTGGAGAAGCCCTCAGAAATGAGAAAAAGTAATTTATGTTGGCAGTTTGATTAACAGGCTTCTTATGAACATGCATTCCTATAAAGTTAACAAATATGAACCATTCAAGACAAACCAAGAAAAGTTATTAGAAACCTTTCAAATGAAAAAGATAGCAGAATAAGCCCTGGCTGCTGTGGCTCAGTGGATTGAGCGTCTGCCTGCGAGCCAAGTGTCGCTGGTTCGATTCCCAGCCAGGGCACATGACTAGGTTGCGTGTCAAGTCCCCAGTTGGGGGCGTGAGTGAGAGGCAACCACACAGTGATGTTTCTCTCCCTCTCGTTCTCCTTTCCCCTCTCTCTAAAAATAAACAAGTAAATAAATTATTTAAAAAAATAGCAGAATACTTATGGCAAAGGGGGTGCACAGCCCTCATCCAGGTGCCTTTGCTAGTTGACTCATGCTGACTTTCTGCAGAACCTGTCAAGTGCTGTAGGCAAGAATTGCTTCTCCAGGACTGTGTACATGATTTGGGGGACCTTCTTCATTTCTTCCTCTGCTCCAACTACTCTCTTTGCTGTGTGGTCCAGCACAACTCATCTTTATTAGAGTAAGAGGAATTTCAGGTCAGAAGCAGTACTGTACATTCTATAACCACAACAATCTTAGTACCATGTTAAATTGAATAGCTCCTTCTGTACCTCCCTTTCTTTGTGAGGATGTAAGTCACAAGTCTAGTCTCTGAGCCTGTGGACTATCGTCACTTTTCCTACCATACCTGGTTTTTATCAGTTAGCTTCGTTCCCACACATATAACCAGGCCCCTCCTTCCAGTCAGAGGGCTGAGAGAGAATTATGAAGTAGTCAAACAAACATTTGAGTTAAAACCATACATTCAAGCACACCAATGATAGAGAATATTGTGTCTTCAGAGAGAGAGAGAGGGAGGAAGAGAGAGAGAGAGAAATGGAGAAAATGGCAATAATCTTACATGACCATGTGAAGTCCATATCTAAGTTACTGAGAGCCAGCTAGGCGCAACTTGGCATTTTGCCATAATGTTATTTATTATATGGTTGTACTAATTAACAACAACAATAATGGCTGACTGTAATAGCATTGAAAAGTACCCCACAATAGATACTGAGTTGAATGCGAACAAATATTACTATTTTTAGAAGTTTTCCCGCTAAAACTACTCTATTAAGCTTTTTTTTAATTTAAAAATTTTTATTTATATTTAGGAAGGGAGAAAGAGGGAGAGAAACATCAGTGTGTGGTTGCCTCTCACAAGCCCCCAACTGGGGACCCTGCCACAACCCAGGCATGTGCCCTGACTTAGAATTTAACCAGCAACCCTTTGGTTTGCAGGCTGGTGCTCAATCCACTGAGCCACACCAGCCACGGCTTTCTATCAATTTTTATAGTTTAAAAAGATTGCATCCTTTTTGTTTTTAGGATACTTAAGTATTTTTTTGTGTTAATCTGACATTTTTCTAATTACTATTGTGTATCTGCCTAATGGGTTGAGCCGAATGTTAAAGAACATAGGAAAAGAGCTTGAACTGAGCACACAGTCCACATGAAGCTAAGGACTTCTCCTGAGGAATAGCTGCATGAGATCAATTGTGCTAAATTGTCACACCAGAAGTCAGGCTGAGAATTATAAGTGCTTGTTTATAGTTGAAAAGGAAATCACCTCCAATAGAAAGGATTTGTGTTATTCTTTTAAATATATTAGGTTAAACCATATGAAATTGCCAATGTTCAGTCAGCCATTTTGACCCATAAAGATAACAGCATCATGTGTCTCAAGATAAAATTTAGTTTCAAGACTTCAGATGGTTGCTATTATGTCCACTTTTTAAAGATATTGCCCAGCTTTAATTTAGTATGATATGGAGGGGCATGACCAGGCCTGCCACTGACCCTAGGACAAACTAAAAACACTGAACACCAACTCATAGAACTGTGGTGCCTCATGGAATCTTACAGGGCAACAGATCCTTGAGCACAGGAGTGGTACCTCCCCAGCTCAGAATAAAACAAATAATAGCCTGTGGCTCTGGGTTTCTCCACATCTGGGGTTCTCACCCCCAGTAGGATACACTGATTGACAAACTCTATGGGTGCCTCTGAGAGGCTGTTCCCACTTCCTCTAGGGTATTTGTACTTACCTCTTGTATGAATTCATGCATTTTAAAAAATTAGTTTATTGAAGCCTTGTCATTGGGGTTGTACTTCATTAAGAAAGATTGCTTCTGTTATTTTGGTCAAGTCATTTGCTTATTATTTAAATGTACCTCTTAGCATGACTGGTGTGGCCCAGTGGACTGAGCACCAGCCTGTGGACTGAAAGGTTACTGGTTAGTTTCCTGGTCAAAGCGCAGAGCCTAGCGGCACTCTCCTGCCCAGGGCCTCTCCCCCAGTCTGGAGCTCTGCAGCTGCTTTCCTGGGCGGACTCTTCTTGCCCCAAAACTGTCCCTTTGTTTTGTAGGGCGCTAGCAGGAGCGCCCCACACATCCTGAATACCGAGCTTTCGGTCGGGGGTTGCAGCTGAGGAGGTTTCTCCCTAGACTCAGATCACACAGTTTCTCCCAGTCCTGGTTGTTCACTGTTCTCCCACGCCTCTTGCTTTTTCAGCCAAATCCTCCCCCTAACTCCCTATGAGACTTCACTGGTCGGTGAGTCCCTAGCAGAGGGAGCCTCGAAGCAGCTCCCGGCTAACGAGCACTCAGGCGCAGTAAGGCAGACGCACCGGGTCCCTGAGCGGCTCAGCCTGTAGAGCGCGGTACACCCCTCCACCCCCCTCTATGCTGTTCCCACACTCCCCTCCCTGTTCACTCTATCCGAGATCCACACTCACTCAGTCACTCCTTTCCACGTTCGCTCCTGAAATCCCTCTGTAACAGGAGCGAGCAGAGAACACTGCCCCTACTCTTCTCTTCCCCCTTATTTCCCCCCCTTTTTTTTTTTAATCCTCACCTGAGGGTGTGTTTATTGATTTTATAGAGAGAGGAAGGGGGAGAAAAAGAGAAATATCGATGTGAGAGTAGAAATAGATCTGTTGCCTCCCATATGCTCCCCTACTGGGGATTCAACCTACAAGGGAGGTATGTGCCCTGACTGGGAATGGAACCCGCAGCCTTTTGGTGTATGGGTCAGTGCTCCAAAAAATTGAGCCACTTGGCCAAGGCCCTCATTCTTTATGTTTCTAATAAAGTGATCTTGGGGGCAGTATTAAAAGTTGATATAACCTTGGACCTTCTAGTCATTGAAGAATCCTGTCATGCTTTCATATTGTAGAAAGGAAAAGCAAAAAGATAAAAAATTGTGTCATTGAAGGAGAAATAAAGTACATTAATTTATAACAGGACCCTCAAAGCTGCTCTTAGTATTTTCACCATACATAATTTCCTAACAAGTATTTTATTATTATTATTATTATTATTATGAGGCAGACGGTGATGAGACGCCTGCTAATAAGATAGCCCCCTTTTCAGGAAACGTATAATCACTTAGGAATTACAGATATTTGTATATGTATACATGTACATAGGTATAAACATATCCTCATTTTCCCTCATGGTCAAGAAAGCTAACCCTGTAGCTCCAGGTGAAAGTTCTGCATTCTTTGTTTCTTCTTTTCTCAGCCACTCCTGGTCTCAACTTCCAGTGGCTGCTGAATTTGGTATATTCCATGTACTTCTCATCAGCTGCTATGGATGAGGAGCTGTGGGGTGATGTGGATCACTTCTTTGTTATTCATAGGGACAAGAATGCTTGTGTAGCATCTCCCTGATGGTAAATTTCAGAGCTGCTTTTTGAACCCAGGCCTTCTGATTTTAAAGCTCATATCCTCCCACTGATACTGTTGTTATTTCTTATAACAAATTTAAAAAAATGCTTTATTGATTATGCTGTTACAGTTGTCCCAATTTCTTTTCCCTTTGTTCCCCTCCACCCAGTGACCCACTGCTTCCAGTTGTCTCCCCCAACCTTAGTCCATGCCCATTGGTTGTGCATATAGTTCTTCTCAACATCTTCCTGTCTACTCCACTCCCTCCTACTATGCTTCTTAATTCCTGTACCATCTCCCTCCCTTTCCCCCTTCCCCCTCCCCGCTGACCTCCCCCCAATATGTTCCCCATACCTATAATTCTTTTCCCATTATTGTTGCCTACTTAGTTTGCCTTTGTTTCGGTTCCCTAGCTTCTGTTGTTGTTGGTTGTTGTGATAAAGTTTTCATTTTAAATTTCATAGTTTTGATCCTCTTTCTCCTAAACAAGTCCCTTTAACATTTCATATAACAGTGGTTTGGATCTGATGAACTCCTTCAGTTTTACTTTGTCCTGGAAGCACTTTCTCTGCCCTTCTTTTCTGCATGACAGCTTTGCTGGATAGAGTAATTGTAGTTGTAGGTTTTTGCTTTCCATTACTTTGAATATTTCTTGTCAGTCCCTTCTTGCCTGCAGAGTTTCTTTTGAGAAATCAGCTGAGAGTCTTATTGGGTCCCCTTTGTACATAATTCTCTTCTTCTCTCCTGCTTTTAAGATTCTCTCTTTATCCTTAATTTTTGACATTTTGATTATGATGTGTCTTGGTGTGGTTCTCCCTGGGTCCAGTGTTTTTGGAACTCTCTGTGCTTCCTGGACTTGTAATTGTATTTCTTTCCCCAAGTTAAGGAAGTTCTGCTTCATCCTTTTTTCACATAATTTTTTAATTCCTAGTTCTTCTTTACCTTCTGGCAACCCTATAATTCAGATGTTGGCCCGCTTATAGCTGTCCCATAGGTTTCTGAGTTTCCTCATTTTCCTCCCTTTTTGTTTCCTCTTTCTGTACTGGTTGACTGTTCCTTCCCTGTGTTCCAATTTGTTAATTTGATCCCTGGTTTTCCTTTCCTCACCACTTGTTTTGTATGTATTTTCGTTCATTTCAGCAGTACTAGCATTCATTTCTTCCCCGTATTGTTTAAGATTTGCTGTTAGGTCTGTAAGCTTTCTTATAACCAGAGCTCTGAACTGTGCCTCAGAAAGATTTCCTATCTGCTTGTTCTATAAATCATATATTTGCTGTCTGATCAGCTCTGTGATTGGGATCTCTATCATGGTCCCTGCCATCCTGACAGTTTTGTGTTTGCCTTTGCTTCCTGGGCGGGGCTGTTACAACTCCTACACTATAGGGGGTAGAGCTCCGTGCACTTTTGACTATAGGGTGACCCTTCTCACCATGCTGTGGTGCTTTGTGTGGGGGTGGGGGTCCAAGATGTATTTCTGCCCTTCACTCTCCACTGAGAGACCAGGAGCCTCCTCCTTGATCCCCACATCCCCTGGCCCTCACAGTCCAAGGCAGTGGAGGTCTGCCTCTCTTGTCGTTGGAATTGCAAGCCGAGGGCTCTGGTCATCAGCAGGGGGTGCTCCCCAGGTGCTTCTTGCCTTCCCTTAAATATGGGTGTCTGCTTACCGCTGTCCCACTGCTGTCGCCGCTGCCGCTGCCGCTGCCGCTTCCACCGCCTCCACCAGCACAGCTCGACCTCTCCGCTCTGGCTTTGCTGCTCCTACCCGTCCGGATGAGCTCCACTTCTTTATTTAACTTCATACGTTGGACTTCCGTGTACCTTTATTTTCTGGAACTTATGGTTATTTCTGGTTTTGCGGTAGTTGTATTTCTTCTTAGTTTTGGATGGAGACAGAGCATATCAGTCTAGGCCTCCATCTTGGCTGGGAGTCCTCTTATAACAATTTTTTAAAGAAATGAAGGACTGAACTTTACATTTTTTTAACCCTGCAGAATGAGGAGAGACAGAGAAAGATGGCTTGTTTAAGGAGTATTTTCATTTGTTATCCCTACTTTGTCATAGAAAAGCAGTGTCAGTATTCGTATATATTGTGAAACGATCACCATAGTAAGTCTAGTTAACATCCATCACCACACATAGGTACAAATTATTTTTCCTGTGATGAGAACTTTTAAGATCTGTTTCAGCAGTTTTCAAATAGGCAGTACAGTTTTGTCAACTATAGTCACCATACTGTACATCCCCTTGACTTGTTTATTTTATGACCAAAAGTTTGTACCTTTTGACTCCCTCCCGTTGTACACCTAAAACTAATATAATTTATTTGTTGTTTATATCTCATTAACAATGTCATTAAAAAGAGGGGAAAAAAAAGCAGTGCTGTTGTTTCCCTCACGGTGCTGTTTATTGTATGGTAGCACCTAGAATTAGAAGTTTTGAAAATTAAAGCCATATTATCTTTTGTTAGAATGTTGCAAGAAAATGGGACACTTTTATTGGCACTGAGTAAATGTTCCGTGAAAGTGTCCTGAGCGCATGTTTCACCTTTTGATGTGTTCACGGGAAAGCTTCTCAAGCTGCAGTGCTTCTCTGTGAAGGCAAATGGTGCAGAACCAGGCAGGCCTTTTTACGGAAAATGTCATTTTTATAGTCCTGGCCATTGAGGTGGTTAGGTTTAGCAACATAAGACCACACGGGTAGCTTGAGAAACAGCTGCCAAAAGAGCCTCTGTCTTTCAGCCAAATAGTCTTTTCCTACAACTATCTGCCTTCCTCAGAAAACTAGTCTTTTAAAAGCAGCCTAGCCTCCACCAAGAACCTGGGCTGGAAGATGAATACAGCTATCGTTTGAGACTTCCTATTCATTCACTGTTTCCACTGGGCAAGTTGTGTAGCCTTGAATCACTGGGATGAGTCAAGAACACAGGGCACTTTGATGTGTGGGTTAGAACCTCTGAAACCATGCCCAGTGTACCTCTCAATAAAATCAGTAATGGAGAGTAGTGGTTATAATGTATGTGTGAGTTTGCCAATAGCTTTTCTTTAATGCTGAGTTTTTTTTATTTAATATGTTTTATTAATTATGCTGTTACAGTTGTCCCAATTTCTTTTCCCTCTGCTCCCCTCTACCTTGTGGCCCACCTCCCTCCAGTTGTCCCCCCGTTTTAGTCCATGTTCATTGGTTGTGCATATAGTTCTTCTCAACCTCTTCCTGTCTACTCCATTCCCTCCTACTATGCTTCTTAATTCCTGTACCATCTCCCTCCCTTTCCCCCTTCCCCCTCCCTGCTGACCTCCCCCCAATATGGTCCCCATACCTATAGTTCTTTTTCCACTCTTGTTGCCTATTTAGTTTGCCTTTGTTTCGATTCTCTAGCTTCTGTTGTTGGTTCTTGTGCTGCAGTTTTCATTTTAATGTTCATAGTTTTGATTCTCCTTCTTCTAAACCAGTCTCTTTAACATCTCATATAATAGTGGTTTGGATCTAATGAACTCCTTCAGTTTTACTTTGTCCTGGAAGCACTTTCTCTGCCCTTCTATTCTGAATGACAGCTTCGCTGGATAGAGTATACGTGGCTGTAGGTTTTTGATTTTCATTACTTTGAATATTTCTTGCTAGTCTCTTCTTGCCTGCAGGGTCTCCTTTGAGAAATCAGCTGATAGTCTAATTGGGACCCCTTTATACATGATTCTTTTCTTCTCTCTTGCTGCTTTTAAGATTCTCTCTTTATCTGTAATTTTTGACAATTTGATTATAGTGCGTCTTCGAGTGGTTCTCCATGGTTCGTTTTTCTGGAACTCTCTTTGATTCCTGGACCTGTAAGTCTATTTCCTTCCCCAAGTTCGGGAAGTTCTGCTTCATTATTTTTTCACATAATTTTTCAATTTCTAGTTGTTCTTCTTCGCCCTCTGGCAATGCTATTATTTGAATGTTCGTTCGCTTATAGCTGTCCCAGAGGTTTCTGAGCCTCTTCTTGGGTTCCTCCCTTTTTGCTTCCTCTTTCTTCACTGGCTGACTGTTTGTTCCTTCCCTATGTTCCGGTTTGTTGATTTGATCTCTGGATTTTATTTCCTCGCTACTTGTCTTGTATGTGTTTTCATTCATTTCAGTATGAGTAGCTTTCATTCCTTCCCTGTCTTGTTCCAAATCTTTTGTTAATTCTGTAAGCCACCTTATAACTATAGCTCTTAACTGAGCCCCAGAAAGGTTTTCTATTTGTTCGTCAGGTTCCGCATCTGCTGCCTGGTGAGCTGCGTCACTGGGATTTCTGTCGTTGTCTGCTTCATTCTGACAGACTTGTTTTTACCTTTGCTTCCTTGGCAGGCTATGGGAGGCGGAGCCCTGTGCACTCGTCACTACCCATCGACGGTGGCAATCAGCAACCTTTTTCGTTGCACTGTGGTGCTTTGTCTGGGGGCGGGGTTCCAAGATGGATTCCTGCCGTTACTCTCTGCTGAGAGACTGGAATCCGTCCCCCCACCATCTGGGCTTCACCATCCGAGGCATTGGGGGTGGTGCCTTTCCCAGCGTTGGAATCACGAGCTGCAGGGTCTCGACTGCAGCTGGGATTGCTCCCCTGGTGTTTTTCGCAGTCCCGCGACTATGCCCACTGCTTCCACAGGACCGCCGTTTCTTGCCCTTCCTACCGTTGGGATGAGCACCGCTGGTTTATAACTTCATACATTGTGCTTCCATGTAGTTTTATTTTCTGGTATTTCTGGTTATCTTTTGTTTTGAGGTAGTTGTATTTCTTCTTAGTTGTAGAGGGAGACCGAGCGTGTCAGTCTAAGCCTCCGTCTTGGCTGGAAGTCCGGGATCTAATGCTGAGTTTTACTGGTTCTTCATCAAAGGGATCACTGAAACTTGGAGGAAGTTACTTCTCCTAGGAAAGGTGTTGAACTGCTGTGGGACAGAGAAGTTCACCTCCCTGACACTTTTGCTAATTAAAAGGCTTAAACTGTCACTGATTTTTTTGGCAACTATCCATTTAGAGTCAAGTTTTATGAAATGCTCACAATCATCATCATCAGGATTATCATGCCTGTTATCTCATGTTCTCTAGCTGTTAGGCTATTATATTTTAAGATAAAGGTTTGCTTTGGGCAAATTCTGCTCATAAAAATTTGAACACCAGAACAGTCTCTTTGGGAATTCTTTTGGTTGACATAATTTAATACCAAACAGAGGGTCATAAAGATTAGTATTCTGTAAGTTCCCTCTTGTTAACTGAATATACCACTTTCAACTTTATTTTTAAGCTGATGATCTCTGAACACCTATTGCCATTTTGCTGACGGTTAAGACAATGTCCTGTTAGAAGTTCAATTTGCCCTATTCTGAAGTACCCAGACCTAGGCAAGAGGTAAATAAACCACAGGCAAGCCTGCTGTGATCTACAGTTACTTTGAATTTGTTTTGGATTCATCACTTAGTGTAGGGCGCAAACACTGTTGAAAAGACAAAAACAGTTAAAAGTGATGTTCCTGTTTAGCAACAGTGAATTTTTCTAAGTGCTTCTGAGTGGAGTTGTGCTTGTGATCAACACTGTTAATACATTTTGGTAAGTGTAAATTCTCTTTGGTCTTGGCACCTAAAGTAAAACAATGTAGAATCCAAGGTTGTTTGCATAGAACAGGTGTTTATTAGTGCAGTGAGGGAAATAAACCACCAGGTGGCTCAAGTATATAGCATCTGCACTTGTTAGTCCTTGATAATTACGAAGTTATGTAGTTGCTTTGCCCTTCAGAGACACCATTTAGTAAAAATCATTGTGAGAATTGTTTTCTTTTTACCCACACAATCTTAGAATGTTAAAGCAGAAGGTTGCTTATTTGAATTCTCTTATTGACTAGCATTTATAAATTTTTGGCTCCAAACACTTGCTTAGATTTATATGAAAGCTTGAACATTATTTCTGTTTTTGGCTGTAGTACCCCAAATTGTCATCTTTGAATTTTGTGATAACTTTTTAAAAATCTATATATGTTGTCATATATGGTCCATAGTTAAAAATAAAGTGAATGGGTATTTATTACTTCTAAAATTCAAACTGTCAGCATGGTTTATATTGTCTTATTTTATGCTTCCAGTCTGTAGAAAATGGAGAGACACACAATACCTGAGAAATCAACACATACCTTTTTGGTAAATTTATTATTGCCCAAGAAGAATTTAAAAATCTGTTTTCCATGAGAAGGAAGTTGCTCAGTAACCTTCCACTAACATTAGACAGAAAAGATTAAAATTCCAAAATATTTGCTTTATTCTAGAATATATGTGTAATAAAGTTAAAATAAAATGAAGTCTTGGGGTACATGCTTTATTAGCAGGTTAGGACACAACATCCTTTTGTTGTTATTATGCTTTTTATTTTTCAGTCACAGATTTCCTGGAATTAGGATTTTTTTTTCCTAATAAGCTTAAGGCATAGTAAAAAATAAAACACTTCTTCAAAAACTTAATGCCTAATTTCTGTTATCTAGTTCTTTATCTTTTTGCTTCAACTTCTTTTTTTTTTTTTTTTTTTTTTTAGACAAAGTCACTATCATTTCTGTTACAGAATAGGAAAAGGGTAAAGAAGGTGAAATTATAGTTGGAATTTTCATGAAGAAAAGATGAAATAAGTTTTTAAAGACATGTTTTAAAGTTATCACAATTTTTTTGTTTTTTTTTACTCTTGCTAACACCAGGGAAGTATAATTGCCTCAAAAAGGAAACCAAAGTTTGTAATGACAGTATTAAACATGATGTTTCTTTGTCCTTGTTAGTAAAGTGAAGGCTGATATTTCGAAAGACTGTTTAAGCAGTGATTGTCACTAAAGAGTGAACATTGTTTACTGTAGTTGATCAGAAGCAGTGTTTACTGTTTCTGAAAAGTATTGATATATGCTCAATAGACTGTACTAAATTTCCCCTTCTATATATGGTTAGCCATGTGGTAACCAAGAGTCTTAAACAATGAATCTTTATTAAGGTATTAATTTTTTACAAGGAAATTGATGTGATTTTAAACTATCACTCTGTTGTGAAAAGTGTAGAGGAAGCTGTATGTGTGTTTCTCCCCACTCATGATTAGGAGAATAAAAAAATTGTGTGTGTATGTATAGCACTTTTTAATCCTAGTGATTTTTTTTTTTATACTGGTAGCTTGGTATAGAAATGGAATCTTTTTATCATAATGATAAAAGAATTAGAGCAAGTTGATTAAGCAGGTAAAATTGTTAGAAAATGCTTAAAGATATAGTTTAGTGTTATAATACTTTCAGATACGATATTTATTTTTTGGAGTCAAGCAACTGTATATATGTGTGTGCATTTAAAAAATATTCCAAATTGACATTTAAGAATTGTGAGGCATATTTTCCCCAACTTTATTTGTCATATTTCTTTAAAAGGTTTTCAAAGCTTTTTGCATTGCAAATATTTTAATGCCATTTCCTTATGCTTTAATTTTTTTTAATATCAGTTTTGCCTTTTTGCTTCAGATATTATAGGGCTTTGAAATGAAAAGAACCAAACCATGGAATACAAAAATACCTTGATCAATAGGTGCTTCCCTTTATAAACACAGTCCAAACTGCTCACAAAGCTGAGATGAAGTCCGGATTTCCTGAGGTGTGGGAACTGCCTACCTAGCTTGACTTGACTTGCATCATGTTGAATTGAGGAAGACAAGTCATATTTATATACCTTTTTAAAAATAGCACTTTCACTAAATTTCTACTATTTCAGAGGTCTTTGCAGCCATTACATGTGTATTTGATGCCTTTATAGTCTTAAAATTCATGGATAACATCTTAACTGCACATGTCATTATTACTAATTCATGTAATGTTCTTACTACAACCAAAAAAAAAAATAAATAAATAAAGAAAAAAAAAAAAGGAAAGTGATTTGTAAGGAGAATTTGTTTCTATACATAAGTGTGTAGACACTGCTGCATTAGGACATTTGATGAAGCACTCAGATGTGTGCACCTAACATAGAATCCCAGATGTGCTGGCTATAGATGCAGACTGTGACACCTGTGAGTGGCAGTGGCAACTCAATTAATGCGAGTGGCTATGCTGTTGTTGACATCATTTTTTGAAATGGTCCAATTTGGTTAAATTTGGAATAAATTAGTAGTTTACTTTAACACATACTTGTGCCTATGGAAAAACCTATTATGTTTTATGCTCAGGTAGTTAGAAAAAGTTTTTTTTCCCCTGTATGCACAGGCATATCCAGCAGGACTTTTGAGGGTTAAGAGGGACACAAGACCATCGTTGGCTGTGCATCCCAGGCATTAAAGTACCTCTAGCATTCCACCCACTAAGCAGCAGTATCCCCCCATGGTTGTGTAACGAGAATGTCTCCCTAAATTTCCAAAACCCCCTTTAGGGCTATGGGAATGTAGGTTGAGAAAGCTGAGGGGTAAATCCCTAGCAAATTACTTGGCCATATTCATTCAACAACACTGTTAAGAATCTATCTCTCAGGTAGCGGTAGGTGCCAGAGAATGGAGCATGAATGACACTTATTTCCTTCCTGAGAGTGCTCAATCTTGTGTGTGAGAAAACACATACATATGAAGTGTAAGGGGAGGTGAGGCAACCTGGTCACAGATGGGATCCAGAAAAAAAATCATATGGATCATTTTAAAGATAAGCTTTTTTTCCTCCAACCTTTACATTATTTCACATATGTGGCAGGTACTTAGGCTCATGGCCAAGAGGACACTGCTATTAGAACTCATTGGGTGGGAAATTCTAGCTTTGCCCCTTACTGGAAGTGAGACCTTGAACAAAAACTTTTTCAAGCATTAGCTTTCTCATCTGTAGAAATGAGGATAATGAGATTACCTACATAGTAAGGTAACTGTAAGAATTAAATGAGAAATGCCATGTAAAGACAACACAATCTCTTATAGAAAGTGAGTGTGTCATAGATTGTCTTTGCCTTTTTCTTTTTTTAACAAAAGAGTGAAAACCGGCAGTAAATGAGGTTAGGGTTACTCTTAATACTAAACTGTGTTTGTTTTTATATTACAAATATTTAAGAATTAAAATTCCCGTGGCTTGTAATAGTATCAGGTTTTCATTCCATCTTGCTCTTTTTCCCCTCAAGATTATTATCACTGGAAATAAAATATAAGAAAATAAAATGCATTTTGTGCTTTTAATAAAAGTTGTAGGTTGAATGTTTTCAGTTGGCCTTCCTGAGCTTAATGATCTTGCCTCTGTATTGAATCTGAGGAGAAGGGGAAATAGGAGTAGTGGGAACATTTGGAGAGAGAAAGACGTCTATTGAAATACATATTAGTTATTGAAGTCTGTAAAAGATTTACATTTGGTTGTATAAGTCATTGCATAATATCACTGAGCTCCATCATTTAAAAAGAGAACTGCTTGCTACACACTGTAATCATCTTAGTAGTTATGGAATCATGAATTAGGTTGGTCACAAAAAGACTGAGCATAATTGATCTTTCTGTTGTATTGGTTGGTACTTGTAGGAGAATATCAAAGACATCCCCCATAACCAGTGGGATACAGACTGAGAAATAATTATTTTCAGTTGTGAAAGTTTGTTTTCAGTCCTCCAGTGGAGTGTACTTATTTCATATTCTGCAAATGCCATCCAAGTAAAAATGTCCTGTCACTGTATTCAGAAATGTAAAGGCAGATTATGATTTGCCAAGGCAGTGTGCCATAGAACAGTGGTTCCCATTCTTGGTTTCTAAATAATATGAATTTCTGGGCCCTATCCAGATCTACTTAGTCAGTATTTCTTAGGGTCGGGCCTGGAGTCTTTGTTTTCAATTGGCTCCCTAGTTGATTCTGACGGACAGAAAGATTGAGGAATCACCATTATGGATTGGAAAACTAACCCTCCAAAGATAAGATTAGCTTACATTTCTAGTTGTCCATTTGGTATTTCTGTCTGCATGTTCTCCTTACATCCTCAAGTCAACACTGGTAAAAAGAATGAAAAGGAACATCTATACTCCTGACCACCCACCCCTTCACCCCAATTCCCGTTACTGGCTCAAAACATCAGATCCCTTTGAATGATTTTCTGCTCCCTCCTTTTCCTCAGACCAATTTATCACCCATATATTCTCTGTCTTTCATTTTTTCTGAACTATCCTGGTCCCTTCTCAGCACCACTTTTCCTGTTCATGTTCTCATTAACCTTCAATTGGGCTTTGCAGTCTCACTGACTTCACTGGATTTAGTGTTCTCCAATAGTTTATATAAATATGAGGTCTGTTTTTCTTTCAGCGTCTTGCCGATAGTTAATGTAAATCCTTTAGCCTAGCATTCAAGCACTTCCATAATAGCATCACAGTTTTATCTTATTCTGTGTATCACAACTTCGGCCATCATAGACAATTGACTATTCTTGTACCTGCCTCATCTTTTCACATACCCACAGTGTTCCTCCTGGGAACAGTGTCTTTCTTTCTGGGGCCTCACCCTGTTGCTCTCTCATTTTCTCATGATCCAACTCAGTGTCAGGTACTTGAGGAAGACTTCCTGGTTCCTCCTTTGCCAGATGTGCTGTCATTCGCCTCCGGATCCCCTGCAGTGTGTTACATGTAATTGGTTATTAGCTTATTCTTATTATTAGACATTGAACTGCTTGAGAACCTAGGCTTGCTCATCTTGCTACTGCTGCAGCATTTAGTAAAGAATCTCGACCATAGTAGATAAGGCAATAACTATTTGTTGAATTCTTTATAATTGAAATTACCTGGAAAATAATTTCATTGTTGCAAAGAATAAGAATTGAAACCTCTTACTATCTTTTCCTACCTCAGTAATGAATCCAGTTCATATCAAGGTAGAGCATTTACTTTGGAATGTAAGGGGCATTTGTTTATGTAACCATTATAGAATAGTTTGAGACATTTCAATGAGAGAAACTAAAAGAAGGTTCTCGACACTCTTTTGGTAGGCAGCTTTAAATTCTCTTTGACTATTAATGAGTTTTAGCTAAATTATAGACTTTGTGTTTGAGGTGAGAATTCTGAGCATTTAGGTAAAATAAGTCAAATCCATACTTCAGTTGTGTGTAGCGCAGCTGCCCTTGTGTCCCCTACCCCCATGATCCCTATCACTTTAAATCTCCCTCTTCTGTGGAGATGGGCATGTTGCCTCTTAAGAGTATGGATAGCTGTCAGCCTAAGAGAGACCAGCCTAAGTATAAAGGTAGGTAATTTGTCAGTTAAGAATGGACTAGGATTAGGTTGCTGATTGTGTCAGTATTAACCTGAAAGCTCTGCAAGGAGCCTGGACATTTCATTTTTCTGCTTTCCTGAGCAAATTACTTGTGGGCATTGTTTTCTAGTATGTTAGAGGCAAGAATTGAATTCAGTGAATCTAAAATGAGGGTATAGTTTCAGTCTTTAGTAATTGAAAACATTTTAAAATAATAATTCCTTTGAAAAAAGCAATTTGAGCTTGAAGACCATTGCTTGTTTCCTCTAATGTGAATGCCATTTTGTATTACTTAATACAGTGAAAGAAAGACAGATAAAAGTCACAGTCCAGGGTTTAGATCTTTAGTGTTTTACATGCTTCTCATGTCATCATAGGCAAAGCCTTCTTAACTTCATTGTAATCTCAGTATTCTCTCCTGAAAAATGGGAATAATGATAGTACTGTCCTCATCGGCTGTGGGTGGATTAAATGAAATGGTGGATAGCAAGCACATAGTACCGTAGCTCTCATTAACACAGAACACTGCGAAACATTTTTGTGCTTTTCCCACTTTGTATTTTGTCTAAGCTTGGTACCAATCCAAGGAGTAACATATGTGTACTTGGATGAGAGTCAGGCTTGTGACTGTGACTAATGGAACCACAGGTTAATCAAATCTAGATAACTATGAATGCTTGTCAAGTTATAAATAAAAAGAATGGAACTTGTTTCACAAGTATGTTACAGGTCTTGCTAGTCACTGTGATTTCATTCCAGATCAATTGAGTGGAGCTGGAGAAGAATCTGAAGACATGAAAGATCTATCCTTCACCTGTGTCAGGAATGCTTCTCTGCCCCAACTTGACTTGTGAATAAAGAATATCTCAGGTCTTAAATGATGTCATTGCAAAATCAATAAAGCAAACATGACATATAGTAAAATATAAAGTACAATATGATTACCTAGAACAGGAATCATTTAGGGTATTTTAATGAGCTGGTAAAGTTTTTAAAATATTGTTTCTAAACATAGAGTTTCACTACTGTTTAATAGCAGACTTCACTTTTAAAGTATCACTTATCATATACATAACATTATATATACATATCCCCCTGGCTGGTTTGGCTCAGTGGATTGAGCGTCGGCCTGCGAGCTAAGTGTCGCTGGTTCGATCTTCCAGTCAGGGCACATCAGAGAAGGAAAACTCTGATTCCAAAAAACCTCCGCTGCCTTGCGGCATACCTCTTCAGGGGAAAGGCTAAGGGAGTAAACCCCGACAGAAAATCCGGAGCCGGAGTCCCTAAGGCGGTTTGACGTTGTAGTCAACACCGGCAACTCCTGCGGCGCACCTGAAGCCAAGTTGTATTGACTCCGTCTTTCCCTTGGATCCTTCAGCTGCGAAGAGAGGGGGGGTCTGCTGCATGGGCAACAGCAGACCCTCCATATCACCCTGCCCAGGCTCTGTAGCTTCAGCTTCACTGGAGGGGACACTCCAGCGTCATCGCAAGATGTCGATTCAACACGGGAGGGGACGGATGCCATGTCACTCCCGAGTTGGACTGCACAGCCATTCTCGGCGGTGCAGATAGACTCTTAAGAAGCTACACCATCGTCTCTCGAGACGGACGGCTGCCGATGATATATACATATACATACATGTATATATATTTGTGAATTGTGAAATACCCAAGTAAAGACTTTTTTAGTAGCCCATTTGTTTTGAACACTAACAGCTGGAGAGTACTAGTACAGATCCACTAGTAATTTCAGTCCTATGCCTTGATTAATCAGATCTTGATATAGAATTTTTTTTTTTTTTTTTTTTGGTTTTTCAATGACAGTTGTCCCCTTTTCTCCCAATTTCTCTCCCCCACCCAACCCACGCCCTCTCCCGCAATCATATCCCTCCCCGTTGTCCATGTCCATGATTGATAGCGGTTGTGTGGTTTTTAGTCCTTGCTTGACAGAATGGATTTTTTTCTTTAAATTAGTAAACAAAACTAAACAATGGTAAGCAGTGTGTATTAGAGAAAATGTTTGAAGGCAGCTGGAGGGGACGCCAAATATAAAGCTGAAGTTCTTCTGGCTTGTTTAATTTATTATAGGGAAGGCTAGCTAACGTATTTTTTTCCTAGAAGTAAGTAACTATAAGGGCTTGCTACAGATCCCCCACCCCACCCCCATCCAGCTTGTTTCAGATATTCAAATGCTTTACTGGAAATCTTTAAACAGTGTCCTTGGCATTATTTTGAGAATCAGCTAAACTGAGTAAATAGACTTATGCCAGGTTCCACTTATTGACACTTTTGCTAATTTTTAAGGGATAGGCCCAGTCCTACACTGCAGTAACGTAAGTGATTTTTGAATTGCTGTGCAAATGTTACTCTAATAACATCATACTTAAAACATTATAGTAGTTCCCATAAATTTTGTAAATTAGCAGCTTTTATTTTCCTACATTCTCTTCATGTTTTGTCCATGTGCACACTTGGTTTTACATTGTGAAGTTTATTGGTTCCCAATGGCAGTGTGCTTGTGTTAGAACAACCAGGCAGCTTCGATAACGGCAGCTTTGGTGATTTGAAGCCTGTTAAGTCTGACAATCATTGGTAAGGATATAACATTGTATTGAATAGAATAAAGTTGTAAGAAATAATGCTAGTTCATTTACTTTTTGACAGCTATTTACTAAATCTAAATCTCAGTTTTCTCAACCACACAGTGGGAATAGGAACAGTATAGAGGAGTTTTTGCGTAGATGGTGAGTTCTTTGAACAGGAGTGGCAAGACTGAGCATACTTGAGACATTCTTAGACACTTCTGGGCACAGATCTGCTGGTTAAATGATGTGGGCTAATGATATATACATATACATACATGTATATATATTTGTGAATTGTGAAATATGATGATGATGAATGTGTTTTGAATGGGACTTCATTTTTAATTACAAGTTGATGAGGCCTAAGGAAATTGAGGTATGTATTTAATAGGTATAATGTCATCATGTTCTCTCAAAATGGCCTTAGGTAGGGTTTCAGCTAGAATTTTCTGTGGAGACATTGACTATATCTTGAAAGAAATTCTGAATGTCTTTACTGTTGATCTGGGAAGTAAATAGTATGCATGCACAGTAGACTAATGCTAGCAGGAAAGATTTAATACAAATCTTGGTAGTTTAGTTGTGGAAATGAGTAAAAAGGATGTTAAAATATTGTTGGTTTAATTCTTCCACCATGTTGGATCCTCAAAGTTGATATCTGAATGGCCATATATTTAGGAGTAAATTAGTTTGATAAAAAAATTTGATCATTCCATAGTATGAAAATATACAATCATGAAGTACAGTACTTTCAGGGACAAATGATACATATGAACTTAACTGCTTAGTTAAGTACTGAACATTTTTCAGAACCCAGGGAAAAGTCTTGGAGTCAGACCTGAGTTCAAATTGGTATTGAACAATCACCCACTCTCTCTGAGCCTCCTCATAGAAAGGCAGGTCTGTGAGAGGAGGGATCTTGTTTCTTTCATACATTGTTGCAACTCCAGTCCCCAGAACAGTGTTTGGTACAGACTAACACATAATTGAATGATTCTAGCGTGCTAAATGCTATGAAAGAGAAAGCACTTAATGGTGCTGTGCTGGAGCTGTGTCAGAGACTGATCTGCTGACAGTTGTGCCCGTTTGCAGTGGGGCGAGTAAGTGCAGAAAATGAGAGACTTATAGTAACACGATAGAGAACATTTTTGACCATTGATGCTATAATTTCAAATTTCAAGCTTATGTTTTATGACTTTTTAAATTCCATTTTTAAAGAAAATTGTTTTACTTGTGTTTTACAAAGAATAGTTCCTTGATAGATTAGAAATTTTTTTAAAGGCTCCATTCATCTAAGGTCATTTGAGAAGCACTTTACTAGAGAGTAAAGGTATGCTGCCAGTACATAAGTTTAGGTCAGGGAAGTCCTCTGTGAGGATGAGATTTGTCTTAAAACCTAAAGGTATTGGAGAAGATCTTTCTAGACAGAACAAACTAGAAGTGAGTGGAAAGGCCTCAAAGTGGCAACAAGCCTAGTTAGACTCTAGGACCAGGAAAAGGCCAGGAATGTAATGGGTAAGGGAGTGTTGAGAGATGTGGCTGGGTAGTGGGCAAGGGCCAGATTTCTTGGCATTCTGACCTTGATAATGAGATTGGGTTTTATTTTAAGTACCAATCGTTGAAAGTATCTTTTTTTGGCAAAGAAATTTAAGGAGATCACTTTTGTGACATGGATTATAGGGATTAAGAATGGTGTAGTAGCCCAGGCAAGAGGTGATGGTGGATTGGACAGGATGATGGATAGGGAAGATGGAAAAAAGTAGACCAATCTGTATTTTGAAGTTGAATTGATAGGATTTGCTGATGGATTGAATTTGGGGAGTGAAAGGAAAGGGGGAGTGTCAAGGATAGATTCTAAGTGTTTGTCTTATTTGGATGAATAGAGATGCCATTTACTGAATGGAAAGATATATTTTGGATCTCTTTTTTAATTATTTTATTTATTTTTAAATATTTTATTTATTTTTAGAGAGAGGGAGTGAAACATTGATCAGTTGCCTCGCACATGCCCCCAACCTGGGACCTGGCTTGCAACCCACATATGTGCCCTGACTGGGAATTGAATTGGCAACCTTTTGGGTTCACAGGCTGGTTCTTAATCCACTGAGCCACACCAGTCAGGGTGGAAAGATACATTTTGAAGAGAGGGGAGGGTGGGAATTAAGAATTGAGAAGTGTTAGTTATCTTCCTTGTTTTTATGTACCTTTTACATTAATTCTTTTGAAAGTGGAATTTTATAGATCTGTTTTATGTAATATTGTTACACATGACTTGGAGAGGAAATAATGCCTAGTGTAGTGGGCTTCTTGAAATCTCCAGCTGCTTTTAATGGTTTAAAAACATTGAAGAAAGAAATGATTTTGGTTATCAAATATTTTGGAAACTTGCAGAAAAATTCTTTGGAATTAATGGGAGAATTTATTCTAAAGTGGCATCCTGCTCTGTATTTATTTCATTGGCATGTGTTTTATGTCTCAACTCATTCTTCAAAGTTATTCAGGTAGCAAATTTTATTGCGGGCAGTCATATAAGTTTATCACTACAGTTGTCACTTTCTTAAGGCACTGAGAACAAAAGTGAAGAATTCAACTTTCATATTAACTTTTAAGTCCTGAACTTTATTTTCTAAACCATTTTTGTTTGGTAATACCTTTTTTCTTACTAAACTCAAATGATGAAAAGGTCAATTTAATTATCAAATTTGGGATTATCAATGGGCTAGCCCCTTGTTCAGGAGGACAACTGAGAAAACAGATTAACTCTGGTATATACCTTTCCTTGCAGCATTAGAATCTTCAGGTGTGTTTTATTTGGTCTGAGCTCCGTAAGGTGAGATCCTGATGTTGTTATTCTTTTTATTTCCTTGAGAGAGATCCTTTGATATTTTGAAATATGCCTGAATTTACCCGACCTTTGGCATCTCTGCTTTTATTGGTGGCCAGTCTTGACAGTTCTTTGATTTTCATTGACTCAATCCTGCACCTCTGAGCAGTCCTGAAGTGCCCCAGCTGCTGTCATTCAGACCACAGACTTGAGAGTTGCTTCATATGCCTGCAGTTAAACTGTGCTTCATGCTTCACCTTTGTCAGGAAATTGTGCCACTATTATATTGTATCTTTCTTATCTTTTAAGTGTGATCAGGTGGGTTTGTCACCTTAAATTTTATTTGTTTTTGAGTGAGAACTTAATTGGTTTTATTTACTTGGAAAGTTAATCAAAATTTTGAAACAGAGAACATTAACATGATTTTTTTTGTATCAACCTTTTGTACTATCTGTGGAGCTTGATACTGTAACTTCTTGAAATCAGATTTTAAAGCTACTTGAAAATTTCTTGTTTAAAAACTAACCACCACTGTTTACAAAGGAGTTATTGTGAATTTAAGTTGGAATTGTTCCATATTTGTGTCATATTTTACTGGCTTTATGATGCCTTTCTACATATGCTATGGTGGTTTGCATTTATTTCTCATCTTTTGGACTAGATGGTAGTGTTCTTGAAGGCAGGTACCCTTTTTATTCATTGTAGTCCACACAGAGTAAAATAGTCTCTTGTACAAAGTAATTTTTCAATGAAATAATGTTGAAAGATTTCAAATGATTCTGTTCTGATAACGGCATCTCTGGTACAGATATCTTTTAACAAAGAATATGCTTATAAGGGTATGTTTTGGTGTCAGAACATCATTGTTAGTGGAGGAAATCAGGGCATATGGATGTTTAGACACCGGAAAAGGGAATTATGGGAAAATCTGTTAAATCCCAACTAACAGTGTCAGCTATGCTTTTATCCGTATCATTATCGAAAAGTTTTAGCTTCATAGCCAAAGATCCAAACCTATTCCACTTTTCCGGTTTCTTCAGGTTTTACTACTGACCCCGCCCCTTTTATCGAGATCAAGCTTTGTCCTGCTTTATTGAGACCAAGGCTGTCCTTAGGTGAATCATACCTTATCCCTTTAAAATCTCACTGTGTTTTGATGGTCCTCTTCTTTGGTCCCCAAGGAGGAAAATATGCCTATTTATTACCAAAGTTGGCCCTCCCAGGTGTGTTCTTTTTACCTCAGACTGTTTGTTCTCTCTGGGTTCGGCTCCATTTCTTTTGTATCCTTTACTGTTGCTCTTTTCCCCACTTGTCTACAAACTTTCTGAGACCGTCCATCGTCTAAAATAAAATCTCTTCCTTCTTACTCCCACCTGCTTAGGCTGCTTTCCTATTCCTCTGCTTGCCTGATGGCCACACTTTCTTAAGGTGTGCCCTCTGTGCCTGACCTCTCTCACCTGGCCACCCCTTGCTTCTGAGCCTTGCATGCAGTGCTAGTTCTAGGAATACTAGTCCTAGGGAAGGGGCTTCAGCATTTGCTTCTAGGCCAACTCCTACTTTAACTTCCTGGGGTTGCCAGGGGTGGGCTTCTGAAGAGGAAGGGTGGGAGAAGAAAGATATCTCCTTAGGGTTATTTTCTGCCAGCTTTCCTGCTTCCATTGGCACTCTCATAGTCCCCTCTCCTCATACTAAACCAGGCAGATCAGGGTTGTCTCTACACCTGGTCCTAAGGTAAGCCATTATATGGTCTGTTAATTTTCCCCTGCTTTCTCCTGGACTATTCCCTAACCCACTCCCAACCCCCCCCCCCATTCCTACAAAGTTGTTTTATCAGACTTTGTGTTAAGAAATTCATGCTTTAATATTTGCCCCACTTCGTGAAACCCCGTGTACTCACTTCATAGATTAAGTGCAGAAAAGTGAACGACTTAGCTGAAGTCACCAGCCAGTAAGAGCTCAAACCTCTGACTTCAAAATCTGTTTTTTTAACCATTGTTGCATTGCCTTAATGGTGAGATAAAATTTTAAAACAAAATATTTGGGTAACATGTTTAGGAAAACTCCTAACAACAAATATAGTGAATTAGAATCTGTTCTGTTTTGATACTTCTTTGTTAATTAGCAGAAATAAACTTTTATCCTGGGTTGATGTGGGGTGGCAGGCAGCCCTGGTGGCAGTTGGGGAGGCCTTTGACACCTGAAGCAAAGGTTGCTAAGGTTGCATTTTGCTTGGAGCCACATCTGTTGCCTTCAAGGACAAAGCATTATTGCTCCAAGGCAGTTTTGTATGTTACAGTTATGTACTAGGCAGCTTCATGGGAATATTGCTGTTGCTTCTATTTCCTCATCTGTAAAATGAGGGTAAAAATAATACGATAGCAGATGGAGATAACGGTATTGCAAACCTTGTAGGATTGCTTATGGGGACTTAATAAGTGTAAAGTGCTTAGAACACATTTTGAGCCTATATAAGTGTTAGATAAAAATAATTATTACTATTATTTTTTAATAGAGACTGTTATTGGATATTTTTATTTATGGCAATTTAGAGGGGCAGCATACCTTACTTTGTGTGTGTCTTAAAAGAAAAAAGCAGGTTCATTTTTCAGGAGCTCTGTACCTCCAGGCTTGGATAATTGCAGTGTGAATGTGATAGGAAAGTTGAATTTGAGTGGAGCAGTCCATTCAGTGAGATGATGTAGCCTCTGTCTGTGTTTCTTCACAGATCTGAAGTGCGGATATGCTGCTTTATTTTTTTCTAGCTTCGTTAGTTCACCCAGAAATATTACAGAGTAGAGGATCTGATGCCTGTTTTAATTAACATTCTTTCCATGGAAACTTATGTGCCTCAGGTGGCACATCTTCTTGGCAAAGAATTTCCTCTGAGTTTAGCGAGACTTGGATTTAATTCTGCCAAACCCAGGAGCCATGTTTTGTTAATCTTAAACTGCTTAAATTTGCTGGACCATTTTAAAGGTTAATAATATTTTAGTCACCTTAAACTTGCTATTTTTATATTGCTTAAGATATGCTATTCTCTTTTTGAGTTAATGCTTTTCAAATTAACTTATGTTAATAATTAAAACATTTTTTTCAAAAAGCAGAAATACAATCATTTCTGAGGTTCCAAAATTTAGCCAACCACAGAATCCTTGGGGATACCTCTGAAATGATTTTATTGTGTTGTGTGTCACATTGCTAGCCTCTAGGTGACTTTGGTAATGGGTTAGTTCTCTGGTGTGGTCTGATTGAGCAGAGGGAATCTTTTCTATTGCACAAGGAAGGACTTTGCAGCCTGCCCACAGGGTTCTGTTGACACCATAGTTGGAGATCTGGCCTCCAAGCCCTTAAGGCTTTTGCCGTCCACTGAGACAAGTCTTTTGATATTTCTTATATTTTGCATATGCCATTGAGCCTTTAAAACCTAAGCACTTTTCAGTTCTACTCCCATTTGTTGTATTGCTCTTTGTCTAACTGAAGGATATTTAAGATGAAAAATGAAATTAAAAAAAAAAAAGTATAGCCATACCCTAACACAGAAGAATCTTCTTTATCTTGAAAAAATGTGAAATATTCTGCAGATGTAGTGCTTTTTTTTTTTTTTTTTAATGAAGTGGGTGAGTTTGTACATGGCGTTATAAATTTTTCTATGTCAGACCTGAAGATACCTTAGGAAAGAATGGGATTCAAGAAAATGTGTTTTATCCTCTTTTAAAAGTACATTTGCAAGCATTTACTCATTTAATCCCCCAAAGTTTTTAAGGTAGATAGTGTATTTGTTCACATTTTTGAGATCTGAGACCTCTGAACCTCCAGCATCTGGGCATAGAACCTTGCACAGAGAAGGTGCTTAATATTTATTGAATGAGTGAGTGTCCAAGGTCATATGACTAGTTAGCTGGGAGTCTTTACTTTGTCTGTATTAAATAATTATAATGTATTAAGATCTGGGATTGGAATCCTGACTTGTACCTTTGCTAGTTTTATGGATTTGGACTGTAATGGAACCCAGTTTGCTTCTAGATAATGGTCCTTAGGATGAGAGGAAATATTACCCAGTTCCTGACACCCTCAGGTGCTTGAACTAATCTAGTGAAATGTTTGCTTAATACTCAGTGGATGTGGAAACCATCTATTTAATAATCTCAGAATATAGGGTTTATTTTCCTTATGCAAACTGCTACTGCAGTAGTTCACAAACTTACGTATTTTCCTTTATTTCTGATTATAAGAACTACTAGCAATCACAGCCTTCATAGGTAATCCTGTAAATTCTTTTTCCCTACATAAATAATGTAAAATAGAACTTTCTGTTTGTACTATCTGTCTGTATTGCTTCAGTGTATGTCCAATCAGTTTGAATTAAAGTACTTAACACAAAGAGAAATGGGTATGAGCATATTAAACTTTCTTTTGTGTCCTAAGTCTCTACTTTTTGAACCCTTCTATGCTTGTGAATATCTGTAGAGTAGTGGATCTGATACTTTCCTGCCCTGTTTACCTCCTTGTTAAAACATGGAATCATCTGTTATTAATTTTAATCAGTCCAGCAGCTAGGTGCAGGTGGCCTGAACTGGTTCATTTTGAAGTGTATTATCTTAAACTATGCACTTTATGCTTTAACTCTTTAATTTCTTACTGTGAATAAAAAATTTCCACCAACCCTTGCCCCCTTTTTTAAAGAAACTATAGGTATCAGTTAGTGGGCATGAACATTTTTGTTTGTTTAATAATGAAGGACTTCAAAGCCGTACATTATTTTTGGAGTATATCTGATTATGTTTCCTAAGAGTTGATAAGTAGTATTATTATTTTAGATATAACCTGTAATTGTGGGATTTTTTTTGTCCCATGAATTATCTAATATAGTATTATAAAATTTCTAATATTTTTTATTGTTTAAAATTAGTTACTATTTTTATTGCTTTGGTAAGTACGACTATGGCATTGTGCTGTTTATATTTGTTAGGAACTTTCTAAGGTTTTCTTTGTGTCCTGATATATTATCAGTTTTTATAAATGTTCCATTGATGTTTAAAAAGAAGATATATTTTTTATATGTTACAAAGTCTGATACAAATCCATTAACTATCAATTATGTAATCCCAATCCTTTGTACTTTGTAATTTTTTCCTTATGGAATACTGAAAGGTGTCTGTGCTCTTATAATACTGTTAGATTTCACAGGACTAGTTTTTCATGCACTTATAGTAATAACTTTTGTTTCTTATTATTTCAGTTATTTTTATTCTTTCAATGCACTTATATATAACACACAGAAAGAAGCTCATGACCATTACATCTTAATCAGTTGTTCCACTAGAATGCTTTTGTCTTAAAATTTACTTTGTCTTATATTAATACTGTCTCTCCTCTTCCTTTTCCCACTCCTCCTCCCCCTCCTCCCTCTCCTCGTCCTCCCCTCTCTCTTCCTCCTCCTCTTCTTTTTAAAAATCTGTTTGATATATAACCAATGTGGTTATTCTGAGAGGTGATATTTTATTTTTTCCCCTTAATTTTAGAGACTGTATCTTTTAATAGAGAGGAGTTAAATTCATTTATAATGCTCATCATAATATATAAGTTTGGAGATCTTTCTGCCTTTTAATTTTTTATTTTCAATGTATTCTTGCCTGGTGTGGGGGTTGGGAGATTTGTTTTTTGTTAAGTATATTGTCTTTTCTCTTGTGTCTTATACAGTGTTTGAAAGATACCTGTTTTTAATTCTGCAGTCTGAGAAAGCACCTCACATTTGCCTGCCATGTGAATTATTTTTCTGCTCTTTATTGTGTCAGTTTTTGCTTTCACTGCTTTCAGTGGGAATTTAAATTTTTCTCTTGCAATTTTAGTTTTTCCCCTCATTTCATTCAAACCTTCCTTCTGACCTTTTATCTTTTTAAAGAATTTTTTATTTTTCAGGTTCCAGTTGATGAGCAATATTATCTTAGTTTCAGGTGTACAGCCCAGTGATTAGACATTTGTATAACCTATGAGATGATCACCCTGATAAATCCAGCACCCATATTGAATGAATTCACATTGAACAAATTACTTAAATTCTTTCTTCACCCCCTTTTCTTCTTTGTTATTTTATTAAATTTTGAATGTGTGTAAGGCCTCATTACTCCATTTTATTAAGCTCATGAGACCCTGAAACTTGTGTGATATTATCATATACTTTACTCTTGACTCCTGAATCAAGTTCATGAGTTTCCAAATTCCCTGACCAATGTGTATTTTAATTTTTAATGTTTTCTTTTTGAAGAGATACTTAATAGTAATATCTTTTGTCAGTCTGATATATATTCGTCTTTAGAGTTTTAAGTCTTCCAAAAGACAGTAATAACTGTACAGATGGGTGAATCTTTAATGTAATTTTGCTTTTTTACTTAGTTTAGAATATACAATAACCCATCTGGAAGTAACAAGATTTTCTTACAATTACTTTGATAAAATGGGATGATCTTTTCTATTGTACAACTTCATAGCACATTCTAAACTAGCCCAGAACTCTCCAGGCAGTAACTGGGAGTTGAGCATTGCCAACTGAAGGACATGACTGAGCTTTCTCTGAGTCTGTATGTGAGGATGGTATTTGGCCAGAGGAGGTGTGAGTTAAAAATAACAGGTCCTGACAACTATTTTATGGAAGTAAAGGGAAAAATAAGCTACTCTCAGTGGCCTTTTGAGTTGCAGTTGGGACCATTAGTTTCTTTGTACCTGTTTTCCCAGAAGATTTTAAACTGTTGTTTTTTTCTTTTTCTTTTTTCTTTCTTTCTTCCTTTTTTGTTCCTTGGTTGTATATACTGTTGCCTGTACTATGGTTGAGTGAGCTATTTCTTGTGAGGATTTTAAGCTGTTTTCTAGATATAAATATACATATATATATAATTATATATAAACTGGGCTTTCAGTTAACTATTTTTATAGTTGTGTTAACTTTAGTTTCATTCTTCAGTTTCTCAAAGTGCCTTCCAGTCCTTAACATGTCCCTGATTTATGTCTGGTAAATCTAGCACTGCCTATGTTTGAAGTTATCCCAGATGTTAAGAATGTGAATGAATTTTATTTTTTTTCCCCTGAAAAGTTGATTGTGGAGTCCACAATGAAATCTACAGATTCTCTTAGAATCTCAGTATCTTTTTCAAATACTTTTTCAGTATTCTCATGCTGTAGTCCCACTTTTATACATCATGTCTTGTCAATATATCTAGTGAATTAAAAATATTAATTTTTATTGTTATTTTGTTGACTATAAAGATTTATACATTCATGAAAATTGAGCTTTTTTCTTATAAATATTCAGAACAAGAGTTTCTTTAATAATTTTGGTCTTGCCTACAGTGGTTGTATTAAATATACATTTAGAAAGAGTCATTATTTGGTATCTGTAGTGTCCCGTTTTGAGAGTTTCATTTAAAATAAGCAGTTGATGTGTTCTAGCTAGTGTTTGAAGAATGTAACTAATTCATTTAATTCGAGAAAGTACAGGAAAGAAAAGAGAAAGCATAATAGAGATCTAAATTTGTAATATATGAAATTAGCATAGTTAGGGATTTTTCTACAGAGTATTCTCTTTCTGAACAATATGCAAATACAGTATGCTAATTATTTCACATTTATTTGTAATTCCATTGGCTAAAAGCTGACAGCTGAGACATTCAAATTATGTAAGTTTTCTGGCTTCACATTCTGAGGCTCATGTTTTGTTAACAGTGAGGTGACTTTGCCTCTCTCCCAGTTTCTTCTACTAATGAACCTTAGGCCTTGAAATGGTACAAGTGCAGCTGTCAGTTATGAAGATAGTTTTGGTTTTATATACTGTTATGCTGAATAGCACTCTTCATACTCTTCCGTCCCTATAGTTTGCAGAGCCTCAGAGACCCTGAAGAGGGGAAGTGGAAAGAACTAGAACATCAATATTGCTGATAACCATGTCCTTCTGAGGAAGGAAGGAAAAGAGGAGGAGAATGTAGAAAAAATAAAGATGGAAGAAGCACCCTATGGAAGTTTGTATCTGCTTAGTGCAGAGGCAAGAAATGAGTCCCAGGAAGCACATCCATGCTGTTTTCTTACTCCTTGCTTCAGCACTGGCTGACAGTTACCTTACAGGAATTTCTCAATTGGTGGGATCTTATAAATACTACAGCGAAGGCTTGTTAGTCATTTGTCACATGTTTGGTCATTTAAAAACTACTTATTGACTGCTTGCAGTGCAAATCTAACATTTTTAGTAGACATTGGAGATACACAGAGAAAAAGACAAGAATTTTATTTACAAGGTGTAGACTGTTGGAGACAATCATGTATATGCAACTTAATACAGTGGGATATTTCTGAAATGAAAGTATATGTGATTGCGATGGAAGCAAGGAGTAAAGGGGAGCTAGGGGAGTTCTCCGAGAAGGAATAATTGGGCGAGTCATTTGACACTGGTTAGCTGGGAGCAGGCCTTGTAGGTAGAGGATGCACATAAAGGTATGAAGAGTATATTACATGCGGGGGGCAATGGTAAGAGATTAGGTGGAATGGTCAGGGTTTTGTGTATCTTACTATAGATTTATGAGTTGTTTTATTTGTTTATGTATGGGGAACTATAAAGTTGAAGAGGGGTTGATTTTGATTCTGTTAAGCTTTTAAAAGATCATTCTGGGTAGATCATATTCTGGTGGACAATGAATTAGAGTAGGGGATGAGACCATAGGAGAAAAGGCCATAATAGTTCCGATAATGATTATGAGGAGCTGGAGAGGCCATATAGTGAAGAGAAAGGAAATGGGTGTGATAAAAGTATCAAGGGGACAGAATAGAGTTTATTGACCAATTGAAGAGCATAAAAACAGGCATCTGTGATGACCTTCCCATTTTACCTTGAGTGACTGGGTGAGCTTATTGGTGCCATTAACTGTGTGATCAAATAAGATATTGCAAAAATTGCAAGAAAGATAACGTTTGAAAAAAATGTCCACAGAATTAGATATCTAGGAAGTCATTGGTGAATTCATTGAAATAGAAAAGCTTCATGAGTCAGTCACAATTTAAAATTGTTTGGGAGAGCATGGCTGGTGTGGCTCAGTGGACTGAGTGCCGGCCTGTGAACCTAAATGTTGCCAGTTCAATTTCCTGTCAAGGCACATGTCTGGGTTGTGGGCCAGCTCCCCAGTTGGGGATGTGCAAGAGGCAACAGATCTATATTTCTCTCACACATTGATGTTTCTCTACCTCTCTTTCTCCCTCTCTAAAAATAAATAAAATTGTTTGGGCAAAACAGTGACCTGGATGATACAGGATTGCTGAGCAGTTTTGATGATGCAGTTGAGAACTGATAATATTTATTTGTAGAAACATTGGGATTTTTCTTGGCTCATGTCAGCTGCCTTGGGTTAGGAGCAGAGAATGTGTATTAGAGGCTGAAGAGGAAAAAGTGTAATGGAGGTTTACTCAGTAGATGTAGTTGGCTGGCAAGGTGGCAGGGTCTTGGAGAATCTGCCAGCATCAGAGACTAACACTGAGCCCCTGATATAGCACCATTCCCCTAGGTGATCAGCCAGCTTACCTGGTGGCACGTCGATTACATTGGACTGCTTTCCTTATGGAAGGGGCAACATTTACTGTAATATACACTTAATCTGGATACGGATTTGTCTTCCCTGCACACAATACTTCTGCTAAAACTACCATTCATGGAGTTGCAGAGTGCCTTATCCACTGTCATGGAATTACATACAGCATTGTGTCTGATTAAGGAGCTCACTTCACAACAAATGAAATATAGCAGTGGGACAGTATTCATGGAATTCACTGAATTCTGCATATTCTCCACTATCCTCAAGCAGCTGGCTTGACAGAACAGTGGAGTGGCCTTTTGAAGACTCAGTTAGAATGCCTACTAACTGCCAAAATCTTGCGGGGTTGGGGCCACGGTCTCCATAATGGTGCATGCGTTTTGAGTTAGTCTCCACTGTGTGGTGCCGTTTCTTCCTTAGACAGTATTCACAGGTCCAGAAATCAAGTGGTGGAAATGAAAGTGGCCTTACTCACTATTACAATACCCTAGTGATCTACTAGCAAAATATTTTATTCCTGTTCTTGTGACATTATGCTCTGCAGCCTAGAGGTCTTAGTTCCAGGTGGGGGAATGCTTCCACCAGGAGTTACAAGAATGATTTCATTGAACTAAAAGTTAAGATAGCCACTTGACCACTTCGGACTCCTCATGCAAAGAAGGGAGTTACAGTGTTAGCTGGAGTGATTGATTCTGACTATCAGGGGGAAATTGTGACTATTCTTCCACAATGGAGGTAAGGAAGAGTATCTCTGGAGTACAGAAGATCTCTTAGAGCATTGCTTAATATTACTATGCCCTGTATTAAGGTCTATGGAAAACTACAACCCAATCCATGCAGGACCACAGTAGCTCAGGAATGAAGGTTGGGTCACCCCACCAGGTAAAGAACCATGATGAACTGAGGTGCTTGCTGAAGGCAAAGGAATGCAGAAAGGGTAGTGAAAGAAGGTATTTATAAATAATGCTACAATAACATGACCAGTACAGAAACAAGGACTATAATTGTCATGAATATTTTTTTTATTTTGTTATGAATATATGTGTTTGTGTGCATGTGTGTATAAACACAATATATAACACACATTATATATATATAATATAGCAAATGTCTTTGTTTTATCCCTCTCCTATTCCCTTATCATGTGACTGAAAATGTATTGGCTCGTTATCATTGTATTTAAATGTTAATTTTTTATCATAATATCTAACTTATGGGCTATTAAGGAAAGAACAGACCTTATTCAAGAACTTTACATCCTCTTCTGGGGAAGGGTAGTGCATTTTCAGTTGTATGTAGGATAGTTATGCTAGGCTAAATTATGACTTCAGTATCTTTACATGGAGAATATTTAGGTTTAAGGAGATGTGATATATATTGGCACCAACTTGATAAGGAGTGCACGTTTCTTTCTTTTTCCCTTTTTATTGAATTTGTTGGGATAATACCAGTTAACAAAATTATTCAGGGTTTCGGGTGCACAGTTTTACAACACATCATCTGTACACTGTTTTGTGTGTTCAACATCCCAAGGAGTGTACTTGGGATGGTTAGTTTCATGTGTCAACTTGACTAGGCCACAGGGTCTTAGACATTTGTTTAAACATTATTTGAGGTACATCGGTGAGGGTATTTCTAGGTGAAATTAACACTTAAATCTAGACTGCATGAAGCAAATTGCCCTCCCCAATGTGGGTGTAAGCCATGTTCAGTGGAAGGCCTGAATAGAACAAAAAGGCTGACCCTCTTGCAAGTAAGAGAAAACCTCTGCCTCATTGCATTGAGTTGGCATAGTAGCCTTTTTCTAACTTTGGACTTGAACTGAAACATAGGCCCTTCTAGAGTCTTGAGCCAATAGGCTTTTGGACTGTAACTATACCATTGGTTCTCCTGGATTTCTAGCTTTCTGACAGCAGATCTTAGAACTTCTCAGCCTCCATAATTATGTGAGCTAGTTCCTTATAATGAATCCCTTTATACACATACATATGCATCTGTTTCTCTGGAGAACGCTGGCTGATACAGGCTATTTAGTATTTGCCTCTCCTGGGCTTGAGAATTCCACATGAAATGGCTAAGTTTGGTGATCTTACTTTTCATTGGTGATTTTTTATTTCTGCCTGGGAGGGCAGATGATATGAGTACATAGTCTTTTCCTTGGCAGTTTTTCTTCTCTTTTCTTTTTTAATTTTTGATTTATTTATTGTTTTTCTATTAACATTTGTCCCACTTTCCCCCCATTTCTCCCCCCTCCACCCAGTCCACCCCTTCTCCCAAAGTCAATCTCCACCTCGTTGTACTTGTCCATGGGTTATTTATACTAGTTCTTTTACTAAACCCTTTCCCTACTTAACCCCATCTTTTCCTCCCCCTTCCCTCGTAACTGTTAGTCTGTTCCTTGTTTACATGCCTCTGGTTCAATTTTGCTCATTTGTTTGTGTTGTTCATTAGTTTCCTGTATTAGGTGATATCATATGGTATTTGTCGTTTGTTCCCTGGCTTATTTCGCTAAGCATAATTCTCTCTAGTTACATCCATGTTATTGCAAATGGTAGGAGTTCCTTTTTTCTTACTGCTGCATAGTATTCCATTGTGTAAATGTACTGCAGTTTTTTGATCCACTCATCAACAGTTGGGCACTTAGGTTGTTTCCAATACTTAGCTATTACAAACAGCGCTGCTATGAACATAGGGGTGCATAAGTTTTTCTGAATTAGGGTTTTAGGATTTTTCGGGTATAATCCTAGCAGTGGAATCGCTGGTTCAAAAGGCAGTTCCATTTTTAGTTTTTTGAGATAATTCCATACTGTTTTCCATAGTGGCTGCACCAGTCTGCATTCCCAACAACAGTGCAGTAGGGTTCCCGTTTTTCCACATCCTTGCCAGCACTTGTTGTTTGTTGATTTGTTGATGATGGCCATTCTGACTGGTGTGAGATGGTATCTCATTGTGGTTTTTATTTGCATCTCTCTGATGGCTAGTGATGTTGAGCATTTTTTCATGTGTCTATGGACCTTCTGTATGTCCTCTTTGAAGAAGTATTTGTTCAGGTCCTTTGCCCATTTTTTAATAGGGTTTTTTGTTTTCTTGATGTTGAGTTGTATAACCTCTTTATATATTTTGGAGATCAGTCCCCTGTCTGTGATGTCATTGACAAATATGTTTTCCCATGTTTGGTTTTCTTGTCATTTTTTTTTTTTTTTAGTATGCTTTATTGATTATGCTGTTACAGTTGTCCCAATTTCTTTTCCCTTTGTTCCCCTTCACCCAGTGGCCCCCTCCATCCTGTTGTTCACCCCCTTCATCCATGCCTGTTGGTTGTGCATATAGTTCTTCTCAACATCTTCCTGTCTACTCCACTACCTCCTAATATGCTTCTTAATTCCTATACCATCTCCCTTCCTTTCCCCCCTCCCCCCTCCCCACAGACCTCCCCCTCAAATGTTCTCCATACCTATAATTCATTTCCCACTCTCATTGCCTACTTAGTTTGGTTTGTCTTTGTTCCAATTCCCTAGCTTCTGTTGTTGGTTGTTGTAATATAGTTTTCATTTTCATGTTCATAGTTTTGATCCTTTTTCTCCTAAACAAGTCTCTTTAACATCTCATATAACAGTGGTTTGGATCTGATGAACTTCAGTTTTACTTTGTCCTGGAAGCACTTTTTCTGCCCTTCTATTCTGAATGACAGCTTCACTGGATAGAGTAATCGTGTTTGTAGGTTTTTGCTTTTCATTACTTTGAATATTTCTTGCCAGTCCCTTCTTGCCTGCAGAGTTTCTTTTGAGAAATCAGCTGATAGTCTAATTGGGACCCCTTTGTACATGATTCTTTTCTTCCCTCTTGCTGCTTTTAAGATTCTCTCCTTATCTTTAATTTTTGACATTTTGATTATGATATGTCTTGGTGAGGTTCTCCCTGGGTCCAGTTGTTCTGGAATTTTCTGTGCTTCCTGGACCTGTAATTCTATTTCCTTCCCCAAGTTAAGGAAGTTCTGCTTCATCATTTTTTCACGTAATTTTTCAGTTTCTAGTTCTTCTTCACCTTCTGGCAACCCTAAGATTCAGATGTTGGCCTGCTTATACTGTCCCATAGGTTTCTGAGCCTCTCCTCGTTTTCCTCCCTTTTTGTTTCCTCTTTCTGCACTGGTTGACTGTTTGTTCCTTCCCTGTGTTCCAATTCGTTAATTTGATCCCTGGTTTTCTTTCCCTCGCCACTAGTTTCATATGTCTTTTCATTTATTTCAGCAGGACTAGCCTTCATTCCTTCCCCATCTTGTTTAAGATCTGCTGTTAGGTCTGTAAGCATTTGTATAACCAAAGTCCTGACCTGTGCCTCAGAAAGATTTCCTATCTGCTGAGCCGTTAGATTGGATATTTGCTGGCTGTTCAGCTGCATCACTGGGATCTCTATCATGATCTGTGCCATCCGACAGTCTTGTGTTTACCTTTGCTTCCTGGGAGAGGCTGTCACACCTCCTATGCTATAGGGGGCGGAGTCCCGTGTACTCGTCACTACCGGGCGACCCTTCTCACCACGCTGTGGTGTTTTGTGTGGGGGCGGGGGTCCAAGATGGATTCCTGCTGTTCTCTCTCCGCTGAGAGACTAGAAGCCTCCTCCTTGGTCCCCACCCTCTCTGGCCCTCACAGTCTGAGGCAAAGGGGGTTTGCCTACCCCAGCGTTGGAATTGCGAGCTGATAGGTTTGGTCTGTAGCTGGGAGTGCTCCCTGGGCACTTCTCGCCTCCCCTTAAATACAGGTGTCTGTGCTTACTGCTGTTTCTCCACAATCACCACAGCCGCCGCCGCCAGCACTGCTTGACCCTTCCGCCCCAGCTTCACCCCTCCTAGCCGTCCAGACGAGCACCACTTGCTTATAACTTCCTATGTCGAACTTCCATGTACGTAGCTTTATTTTCTGGAACTTCTGGTTATGTATTTCTGGTTTTGTGGTAGTTGTATTCCTTTTTAGTTGTGGAGGAAGACAGAGCCTGTCAGTCTAGATCTCCATCTTGCCCAGAAGTGTCACTGCCTGTTTTTTATAGGTAGAGATACTTAATATTTGTCTTAAAATTTATTTAAAGCTATATTAATATTTAGGCTTAATTAAATCATACTACTTCCTATTTGTTGTAAAAAGATTGTTATTTGTAGTCAAGTAATTTTTTTGTTGACTCTTGTTTATTTACACTCCTGTGCACGGTGATAATAAAAACATGATGCTATAAAACTATATATTTGGCTCTGGCAGGTGCGACTCGGTTGGCCTGCCTGCGAACTGAGAGATCACTGGTTCAATTCCCAGTCAGGGCACATGCCTGGGTTGCAGGCCAGGTCCCCAGTTGGGGGTGAACAAGAGACAACCGATTTGTTTATCTCTCACACATTGATGTTTCTCTCCTTCCCTTCCCCTCTCTCTAAAAGTGAATAAATGTTTAAAAAAACCTGCATATTTGCCTATTTGTATATATGTTTACAAAGAACATTTAAAAAAATTATTTTTTAGAGAGAGGGGAAGGGAGGGAGAAAAAGGGAGAGAAACATTGATGTGAGAGAAACATGGATCTGTTGCCTCTTGTAAACACTGACTGGGGAGTGAACCCATAACCCAGCCATGTGCCCTGACTGGAAATCAAATCAGCAACTTTTCACTTTGTAGCACGATGCCCAGCCAGCTGAGCTACACTGTTCAGGGCAAAAACTAACTTTGTAAAATAACTTTGTCTTACATTTAATATATATCCCCAAAATTGTGCTTGGTTTAACTTAATAGGTGAAAGATTTTTAACAGAAGAGGAAGTGTCAAAATTCTACTTTATCGAGGGAAAATGAATCCATTTTTTAAAAACATGACTATGTACCTGTTTGTTATTGCTTACCCAGAGGACATAATCATTGATCTTTCCTCTGCCCCTTACTATTATTTTGATGATTTGTTTTCCTGTAGGGTTCCCTTGAAGATTCCTGATATAAGCGGCTGTATTTATCACAAACAGCTAAGGATTTGTGAAGGACCATTTCATTATCTCTAGCAGGATGGGGAATTAATTAAGGTGGACATTGTTAAGTTGAAGAAGCCCCCATTTTATGCCAGTAGGGGAAGGAAAAGCCATAGTTATTGTATCTAGGTATACTACTTTGAGTGAAAGGTTAAGGGGGAGTAATCAAGGGATTTTGTTAAACTCTCATCCCTGCTGTTTTCCCCTTCTAGTTAAGGAAAGTCAGAGCAATCCAATGTCAACAGGCATTTCATGGGAATTTTTACTGAGTAGGGTCATTGGTGATCCATAGATCTTCGAAGTTCCTGTATTAAGGTCTTCTGAAGTATTATCATGTGTGAAGTACCATTTTATGTAGGCGTCCAGTTGGTATGTATTTGAGTTTAACTGGAAATTTTGCTTCACACTTCTAATTCATTTTTCAGGGGAAAAAAATAAAACAGTTGTCACAGGACATATTTACGCTTTACTTTTGTGTTGTATTCTCACCGTACTCTAGAAAGGGTTTTCTTACTACACAGTAAGGACTCCCAGAGTTATTTGAATATGAACTGAGACAGACTTGATTTCTGTGTTTCTACTTCAAATATATATATAATTCATTGTGTATGTGTGTTTGTTTTTTAATATTACTAGCACTCTGAAGGGACAATAAAATTTAGAATGAGTAAGGTGATTTAAAAAAAAGGCCACTGTTGGAATTGAACAAGAAAGAATGGAACTTTCAAAGAGGAGGGAGGTATTAATGTGGTTTGGGGGCTGAGGTTTGTTTTTATTTCAGCTACCATCTAGAGACAATAGTGAATCAGAACTGTATCAGCCAGGCAAGTTTTAATGCCCATTTCCAAACAGAGATGTCTCTCTTAGATACACATGGAAAGGCCAACATAGACAGCCTATTTGTTCTGCTTCTCATTTTACCCTTGTGGAATGAAGGAATCCTGCTGAACAATGCCAGCATTAGTTTATGCTGAAACACATAATTGTATTGGGTAATAAAGGAATTTAAAAATTCTTGTTTTTTTCCCCCCCTGTGGTTCTCTCTCTCACTATACAGGCTCATGGTGAAATACCTTTAAAAAAAAAAAAAAAAGATTTATTTATTTTTAGAGAGAGGGGAAGGGAGGTGTGTGGTTGCCTCTCATGTGCCCCCCACTGGGAGACCTGGCCCTCAACCAAGGCATGTGCCATGACTGGGAATTGAACTGGTTATCATGTGGTTTGCAGGCCAGTGCTCAATCTACTGAACCATACCAGCCATGCTGAAATAGTTTTGCAAGTGTTTCCATTCATCTCTGAGTGATGTAAGATGTGTAGTGACTTGCAGTCTGAATTACTGAAGCCCTGATTTCTCTGGCAAGTTTGTCCTCTGTCTGCAGATTTCCTTTTGGCAGCAAAAATACTCACAGACAAGATGAACATTGGCATCTGTGGTCAAGATATCTGTGTGCTGGAATTTGCTGTAGGATGGGTGATCTTTTGTAGTCAGAACACTGTCCTTGGTCAGTGGGGTGAGGCATTACTCAAGTTTTTACCATTTACTTGTTTCCTTGATCACTGTAAATCGGCCTGAGACTCATAGCACCCACTGTACCACACAAATTACCATATCATAATATTTACATTCAGAAAGAAGACAAATAATTTGAATGCTCTTAGACTCTTGGGCACTTACCTTAGAGGAGTTCTCTCTAGAACCTTCCTGCTGTTAGTGTGGTTCACAGATAAGAACTGTCCCTGAGAACCTGTTAAAAAAAATAAACATTTCAGGGTAAATATTATTCCTGTCTCTGTGCATGAGAGCTTTCTAATTTCTATTCTGACTAGAATAAGAAAAATAATTTATTTTGTTGGTCACATTATGAAATTTTAAGTTTTTTTATTTTTTAAAAAACAAGTGTCAATACAGTGTTATTTTAGTAGCTGTCAAATATATGTTCTAAGACTATATTTTACTGTTACAGTTATCCCAATTTTTCCCCTTTACCCGCCTCCACCCAGTCCCCCCATTCCCTCCAGGAATCCCCCCCTCTTAGTTCATGTCCATGGGTCATGCATATAAGTTCTTTGGCTCCTCCATTTCCTATACTATTCTTAACATCCCCCTAATTTATTCCTACCAATTATGCTTAAATATATATTTAAAATTTCATTTTAGAGAGAGGGGAAAGGAGGAAGAAAGAGAGGGAGAGAAACATTGATATGTTAGAGATAAACCAATCAGTTGCCTCTCCTACACCAACTTCTGGCGACCTGGCCTGTAACCCAGGAATGGGTCCTGGACTGGGAATTGAATCAGAAACCTTTCGGTTCGTAGGCCAGCACTCAATCCACTGAGCCACATCAGCCAGGGCCCTACCAATTATGCTTCTTAATCCCTGCCCCATATCCCCAATTTCTCCCCCTTCCGTCTCCTAGCTGATAACCTTCCATATGATCTCCATACCTGTGATTATGGTCCTGTTCTGGTTGTTTGCTTAGTTTGTTTTTTAGATTCAGTTGGTGATAGTTATGAGTTTGCTGTCATTTTAATGTTCACAGTTTTGATTTTTTTATCTTAAATGTGTCCCTTTAACATTTCATATAATAAGGGCTTGGTGATGATGAACTCTTTTTGATTTACCTTGTCTGGGAAGCTACTTCATCTGCCCTTCCACTTTAAACTATGGCTTTGCTGGATAGTGTAATTTTGGTTGTAGGTCCTTGCTTCTCATCACTTTGAATGCTTCTTGCCAGTCCCTTCTTGCTTGCAAAATTTCTTTTGAGAGATCAGCTGATAGTCTTATGGGAACTCCTTTGTAGGTAACTCTCTTTTGCCTTGCTACTCTTAAGATTTTCTCTTTACCTTTAACCTTGGGCATTATGATGTGTCTTGGTGTGGTCTCCTTTTGGTCTAGCTTGTTTGGGACTCTCTGTGTTTCCTGGAATTGTATTTCCTTCACCAAATTAGGGAAGGTTCCTTTCATTATTTTTTCAAATAAGCGTTCAATTTCTTCTTCTTTCTCATCTTCAGACTCTCCTATGAGTCAGATATTAGTGTGTTTAAAGTTGTCCCAGAGGGCCCTAACTCTCTCATTTTTTTGCATTCTTGTTTCTTCTTTCTGTTCTGATTGAATGCTTATTTCTACCTTTTGTTCCAATTTGTTGATTTGAATCTCAGCTTCTTTCCCTTCACTGTTGGTTCCCTGTATATTTTTCTTTATTTCACTTAGTGTAACCTTCATTTCTTCCTTTAATTTTTTGCTGTACTCTATGAATTCTCTGAGAATCCTTATCACCAGTGTTTTGAACTCTGTACTGATAGGTCATGTATCTTCGTTTTTTTTAGCTCTTTTTCTGGGACTGTGTTCTGTTTTTTCATTTGCCTCCTCAATTTGGCAGCTTCCCTTTTTTTCTGTGTATTAGGTAGAGCTGCTTTTACTCCCTGTCTTAGTAGTATGGCTTATGTAGCAAAGGAGCCTGTAAATTGTGTGGGGTGGAGCCTTAGGTAATTACCAATGTGGTGCCACTTGTTCACCACTTTGTGGCTCTGTTTATGATGGGGGGCTCGGAGAGGGGACAGTGTTGCTGCCTGGCTTCTGGTGATTTGCCTTGCAGTTGCCCCATTTCCAGTCACTTCACCCACTTCCTCTATGCGATTGGTGCCCTTCCAGTTGCCCTGGAGTTCCAAGACCATGCGGGCCCTGAAAGTGGAGAAAATTAGCGGTTTTTCCACTGTCCCAACTTTCACTGGCTTTTGCAGCCAGAGGTAATGGGAGTTTACGTTCCAGGTGCTGGAATCCTGGGCTGTGTGGCCTGACCTAGGGCTGGGATCTTGTTCCCAGAGTATCCCTTTCAGTTTTTATCCACTACATATGAATGTGGGACATGTCCGTGCCACCGTCGTGGCTGTCACTGGTTTCCAAGCCACACCGCCTATCTACCCTGTCTCCATGCTTCCACCCCTTCTACCCACCTGGATGAATGTGGCTTCTTTAAATCCTTGGTTGTTGTATTTCCATATAGCTGTATTTTCTGACAGTCCTGGTTGTTATTTGTTTTTGAGATATGGCAGTTGATCTTTATGATTGTGCAAGAAGGTGAAGCGTGTCTACCTATGCCTCCATCTTGACCGGAAGTGTTTTGTTTTTCTTCTTAGACATATTCTTTGTATATGTGAACATTAGCTCTTTTTGTTATGTTTAAGATACTTTATTCCAGATATTTTTGATCTGGATTTTGTGTCTCATTTCATATATTCCTTGCTTTAAGGTTGTAAGTACATTAATGCATGTTTTTTCTAGTAATTTTAAGTTTATTTTTAACTTTTGTTTGTTGTGCTTGAAGTTTATTTTAGTGTAAAGAATGAAGTGGGTCTGTGGCATTAATTTTTTTCTTAAAACGGTATTTCCCAGCAACATTTATTTAATAACCCATCTTTTCTCCACTTGTAGTATGTCTTTTTATAATACATAATTTTCATGACAGGATTCCACCTTTTCTACTAAATTTTTTCAGGATTTCCAGGTTATTCTTGCATGCTTATTTGATTCTAACATAGAATTTTGTCATCTTCTGTCTGAAGCCTATAACCTGTAATTGAATCAAATTTAAGGTTAGTTAGGGTACAGTGAATATCTTTATAATGTTGAATCTTATAATCCAAGAGCAAGGATTGATGGTCTTTCAGTATTTTAAAACACCTTCTGTTTATATATCATTGAAGAACTTAAAACACTCTATATGTTCTTATTAACATCTTGTTAACTTTATCTCTAGGTATTCAAATTTTGTGGCTAGTATAAATTGGATATTTCCCACAGTTTAATTTTCTCATGTATTATTTTCAAATTGGAAAACTCTTGGTTTTGAATAATAATTTTATAACCAGCTACTTAATAGAGTCTTTTTTTTTAGGCATACAGTTACATCATCTGCACTATAATAATTTTTATCTTCTACCTTCTCATCTAATTGCGCATACTAGTAGCAGGAAACAATCTTAGTCTTTTAAATACTTTCCAAATTGACCAATAAATTACTCTGAATGCATTTAATTAGGATATAAATAGCCTTTTTTAGGAAGGTACTCTTGAACTTAGTTTTCTGTCTAATAAAGAACATTAAGTACTATTCTTAAAGAAATAAAACCAAATTAGAAGAAGAGAAAAATAATTAGATTTAGGTATTTTTTCACAAAATTAATATTTTCATATTAGAAAATTATGCCTATGACATTGACCTATCCGCTTATGTATGGCCTCTGAGTGTGGTGGACCTTCTACCAAATGATGTGAACTTAAATTTGGAAATACCAGTTTAGTTCAGTGTTTCTCAAAACTGTTGATAAGGTAACAAATATTTTCAGAAGTATATTTTAAATTAATAGTTTTATATTAATTTATCTTGGGAAAATTATTTACCCCATTTCTATTGTGTTTTTATGTTTGACATTGGCTTAGAATGAGGTTAAAGGTAAAGCACAATCATTTAGGAAAAAAGTAAAAATAAAAACCTGCATAAATTGTAGAGCTTTTAAAGAACAAGTGAGCTTGATTGAAATTTGGAAAATTCAGGTTTAGATTACTAAGATTGTAAATAAAAATTTCAGAGATAAAGAGCAGTTTTCTATGTAATTTTAATAGCAATGCTTAATAAATAATACTACAGGTAATATTAATAATGATGATTATTGTGAACCAAGATTACACTAAGAGCATTTCATACGTTATTTCACATATTGATAAAACAGTATGTGAAACTAGTTTTTCTAGTTTTACAGTCTCAAATAAATGATGTAGCTTACTTACACAAGGTCGTATAGCTAGCAAATGGCTATCCTAAATATTTATTGTAAACTTTATTCTCAGAATTCATTCTAATTCATTCATATTTACATGACAGAATTATTTTTGAAAGTTATAGTTTCCTTTGGTGATATTCAAGAAAAATAAAATTAAGTATTCTAAAGCTAATTTTACTTTATAGACAAAACTTTACAAATACATTGTCTCAGAACATCCTACTATATCACTCATGCATTTCTAAGGGAAATTTAACAATGTAAAAGCAATACAGTCATGTTCATTCTCCAGATTGCTAAGTTTTCATACTAGTTAGAAGCTGTGAACTTTTAACTGTGGTCTAGTTTTTGTGGAACGGAAAGAGATAACTTATATTAGCTATCACATAATTAATGAAAGAAGTCCTGGTATACTTAGAAATATTAGCTAACCATAGTTCTTTTAAATTTACTGAGTCATTAGATTTAATATATATGACCAATATTTTAGAAAGTTTGCAGAAAGATTCAGTCTATTCAGTATTACTTAGTTTCAATTTTGAATTATTAACCAAACAATTACTTTTAAAAAAAGTATATTATTAATTATGCTATTAAAAGTTGTCCTAATTTTTTTCCCCATTGCCCCCCTCTGCCTGGTACCTCCCTTCCCTTCAGCAGTTCCCTCCCTTAGTTCATGTCCATGGGTCATGCATATAGGTTCTTTGGTTACTCCATTTATATTACTATTCTCACTGTCCCCCTGTCTACTTTTTACCTACGAGTTATGCTTCTTGATCCCTGCACCTTTTACCCCTTTCTCCCCCTACCCCCTCCCTGCTGATAACCTTCCATATGATCTCCATACCTGTGGTTCTGTTCCCATTCTAGTTGTTTGCTTAGTTTGTTTTTGTTTTTTAGATTCAGTTGTTGATAGTTGTGAATTTGTTGTCATTTTAATATTCATAGTTTTGGTCTTCCTCTTTATCTTAAAAGTATCCCTTTAACATTTCATATAATAAAGACTTGGTGATGATGATGAACTTCTTTAGCTTTACCTTGTCTGGGAAGCTTCATCTGTGCTTCCATTCTAAATGATAGCTTTGCTGGATAGAGTAATCGTGGTTGTAGGCCCTTGCTTTTGATCACTTTGAGTACTTCTTGCCAGTCCCTTCTTGTCTGCAAAGTTTCTTTTGAGAAATCAGGTAACAGTCTTATGGGAACTCCTTTGTAGGTAACTCTGCTTTTCTCTTGCTGCTTTTAAGATGTTGTTTTTATCCTTAACCTTTAGCATTTTAATTATGATGTGTCTTGGTTTGGTCTTCTTTGGGTCTAGCTTGTTCCTGGACTTGTATGTCTATTTCCTTCACCAAATTCGGGAAATTTTCCTTCGTTATTTTTTCAAATTAATTTTTAATTTCTTGCTCTTTTCTCCTTTTGGCACTCCTATAATTTGGATATTGATATGTTTAAAGTTGTCCCAGAGGTTCCTAAATCTCTCCTCGTTTTTTTCAATTTTTGTTTCTTCATTCCCCACTGGTTGACTGTTTATTTTTTCCTTATGTTCCAAATTATTGATCTGAACCTTGGCTTCCTTACTTTCACTATTGGTTTCATGTGGATTTTTCTTCATTTTACTTAGTGTATACTTCATTTCTTCCCTTATGCATTTGCTGTACTGAATCATTTCTGTCAGCATCATTATTACCAGTTTTTTAAACTCTACGTCTGTTAGGTTGGCTATCTCCTCTCACTTAGTTCTCTCTTGAGTCTTGCTCTACTTCCTTTTGGGCCATACTTCTATCTCCTCAACTTGAAAGCCTTCTTTTTTGCCTCTGTTGTATTAGGTAAAGCTGTTGCACCTGTTACATTGTAAGGGCAGAGCCTTAGGTATTTGTCAGTGTGGGGCAACTGGTTTCACAACCTGGTGACGCTGTATGTGGGAGAGGGGTCAGAGAGGGAATAATGCTGCTTGCTTGGCACTCCTTTTCCAGTCACTTTACCTGCTTCCTGTGTGTGACTGGCACCTCTCTAGCTGTTGCCCTGGTGATGGTTCGTCGAGTGGGTGGGTTTGCTTTTATTCTAGGACCATTGAGCCCCTCTAAAGATACTTTCCTGTGAAACCAGCAGTTTCTTCTTCTGCCCCAATGCCTACAGGTTTTCATAGCCAGAAGCAATGAGGCTTTATTTTTCTGGCACTGGAACCTGTGAGCTTGGCCTGGGAATGAAATGGCTCCCCAGGTGTCCGTCCTGGCTCTTTCAATGTGTGACTCCTCGTTTCACCTGCCAACCACAACCACTGCCTTGCCCTCACTGTGTTCTCTCTGCTCTGACTTCCCGCCTCTGCCCCTCCTACTTGTCTGGATGAGTATTACTTTATATCTTTGTTGGACTTCCATGCAGTTCGATATTCTGGTGGTTCTGGTTGTTTTTTGTTTTGAGGTAGATATAATCCTTCTTATGGTTGTGTAAGGAGGTGAATTGTGTCTACCTACACCTCCTTCTTGGCTGGAAATCTGAAATAATTGCTTCTTATAGGTAGAATTCATTTCAGAAATTATTTTAGAGTTAAAGTTCTAATTTTATAGATGCGGAAACTAAAAGCTAAAAGCAGTTAGTTGTTTTTCCTCAGGACAACACAATTAATAATGGGCCGCGTCAGTTGGATGCTGGAATCCATATCCCTTGAATTCCATGGAGATAGTTTTGTTTTAGTGGTAGAAGTAGACTTCAGAGGGAGGCATCCCACTCAGTGAAATTAATTTACTTAATCTCTGCAGGAAGTTTTGACTTCATAGTCATCCTAGTTAGTTTCTACCTAACAGTTAATCTTTTTATACCTCCTTCTAAAATAATATCATTGGGCAAGTTATATATTCTTTAGTAATATGTACTTGTTGGAAACTGTATTTTCTGGCAGAAATAATACAAACTTTAAGAATATTGTGTCATGCCAGTGTTTGCCTTCAGCACCTGTTGGTATTAACAAAAGAAGTTTCAGGGCTCAACATACATAACAAACTGAGATAGAGGATCTTGTAAGTATTTCTTCTTGTTCCCAGGATATAAGGTAATTTTGAGACACTTAAAAAAAGGAAAGAGAGAAAGAAAGAAAATAAAACTCCCAAATTAAAAATCCTTGGGATTTAGTTACCTCACACAGCTTTGATTGGGATCTGCCCTGTGTACTCAATCTTCCCACAGCTTGTAAAGTCAGTTAAATATAGTCACAGTTAGGTTCTGTGGAACAGCAAATAGGAAAAGAAGGGAAGCTGGAGGGAGGTGTGTAGGTGAAAAACCCTTTAAAATAATTTATTTTAATGCTTTTAAAAAGCTCCTTTGTAAATGCACTTTTACATAGTAATTCTGTTTCCTTGAATCCACACAAGAGCATAAAATAGACTGGATTCAGGAGAGTTGGCATGGTAATACTTTCAGCTTTGTTACTGCTGGTGTTGAGACAGGTATTCTATTCTCTACTACACTTTTTTGTTTGTTTGTTTGTTTTTGTTCAATGGACCTAAATTCAGGTGACTGACATTATCCTTATGTACACCATCATTTTGTATGCGTGTTCATCCAAGTTTTGTGGTTGTTAAACTGTCCACCTATAGATTTCCAAACAGTAGGAAACACTTAAGTGACCTGATATTTGGTAGCAGTTTGGTTAATAAATAAAAAGATAACACAGCTTGTTGTCCTTACATCCATTTTAATGAAGTTAACTAAATTGATTATCTCTTCAGACCAAACCGCTGGTTCTTCAATGATTCTTCCCAGTAAATAAGAAAATTACTGTCTACGTTTTATTGTTATTACTCTAACATAAAGCCTGTAACCTCTGTAAACTGAGACAAGCAAAAGAACAATTAAAAAAAAAACTTTTTGTATTATCAAGGTCTGGCTTCATCACTGGTGAAGTAATAGGTATAATTGGTAGCTAAGGGCCTCTCCAAGCCTAAGCCCATTATTTTTAAGTATTGCAGTGTTGCTTTGGAAGTCCAGTGTGTCAACAGTACATTAGGTGTTATATCTGAGGGCCTTCCAGTATAATCCACATGAGCAGGTTCATATCTTCTCTTCTACTGTGTTTCTACACATCCGTGAATGTTGCTGTTATAGACTTGTCAGCTTTGAGCTATTCTTGACACAGAGCTCCCTAAACTCTGCCTCTTTAACAAAACTGATGCAACACACCAGAGTGTGATAATAGGCCTTTGAGAAACCTTACTCTCAACTAACAACTTCTTAGATGTGAACACAAACGCAGAGACCCTTTAAGTCTTGTATTTATGCTCTGCTGCCCTACTTATGACTTCACAGTATATATGGAGTCCCTGAATAGATCTATTAACTGGAGGTTTTCACACTACAAATCAGAATTTACCACACTCGCCATAGTCACACAGGATTTAATTTATTTTGGATCACCCCTTTAGCAAGGAACTTGAGGTTTTACTGCAAGGAACTTGAAACATTATTTACACTCTTGCTCAATCAGCATCTGACAAAAATTTAAGTGCTTCCAGGAGTAGTAAAAATGTGTTTCAAAATACTGTAGTGAAACAGGGAGCTTAGTTCTATGGTAGGGGTGCCCCACTTAGACAATGTCTAATATATAATAGCCTTTATAGAGACTTTTACACAGGATTCTTTTAAATAGGGAATACTCCTAACATATTTCAGATGTTAATCAGTATATAAAAATTTTATTAAGACATCTTGTTAGCAACACATCTATTTCATTCATAAAGTTTAAGTACTTTATGAGTTGCTGAGTTATCTAGTATGCTTAGGGGAATTTATCTGAAGCATTTATTTATCAGACATGGGTAGTCTATAAGATTTTGAGGCTCTAAGAGAAAAGTTTTATATTTATAGCATCATGTGCTATGTAAGCATCTCATTAAGAATTGGATCTTGACTTCTGGCCAAGATGGAGGCCTAGACAGACACTCTGTGTCACTCTCCACAACTAAAAAGGAATACAACTGCCTCAGAACTAGAGACAACCAGAAGTTCCAGGAAACTGAGCTGCATGGAAGTCCAACAAACAAAGGAATAAAGAAGAAATACTCATCCAGACAGGTAGGAGGGGCGTAGCCAGGGTGGAGGGGATGCGGTGGGTGGCAGCAGCAGCTGTTGTAGTGGCAGGCCTGCGGAAAGTGTGGTCTCACATTTTAAAAACTAGGGAGGGACACTTGGGTAGTGCTCTCAGCACCATACCAGCTCCGGGGAAAATAAAGCCTCATTGCTTCTGACTGTGCAAACCAGTGGGGGTTGGAGTGGAGGAAGAAACTGCCAGTCTCTCAGTAGAGTCTGCCTGTTTAAAGAGCCCCCATGGTCCTAGAATATCTGCAGACGCACCCACTCTGGGAATAACGGCCAGGGTAACAGCTAGAAAAGCACCAGTCCCACACGGAAGTGGGAGAAGTGCTTGGAAAAGGGGTGAGTGCTGAGCAAGTGGCATTGTTCCCTCTCAGACCCCTCCCCCACATACAGCGCTACAATGTGGTCACCCTATACTGATGAATACTTCAAGACTGCCCCTTAAACGTAACAGGTGGGGCAGCTTTACCTAAGACATGGAGGCAAACAAACACAGGAGCCTGTCAAGATGAGGAGACAGAGAAGTATGACCCAAAAGAGGGAACGGATCAAGGTTCTAGTGGGAGAGCTAAGCAACGAGGAGATAGCCAACCTAACAGACATTGAGTTCAAAACATTGGTGATAAAGATGCCCACAGGCTTGACAGATATGCTTAGGTATGGCAAATGCATAAGAGAAGAAGTAAAGGTTATGCTAAATGAAACGAAAGAAAAACCACACAAAACCAGTGGTGAAGGGAAGGAAACTGGTTCAAATCGATGATTTGAAATATAAGAAAGAAAAGAACTGTCAACCAGTACAGAATGAGGAAACAGGAATTTTAAAAACTGAGGAGAGGCTTAGGAACCTCTGGGACAACTTTAAACGTGCCAACATCCGAATCATGGGGGTGCCTGGTTCAGAAGAGAAAGAGCAAGAAATTTGAAAGCTTATGTGAAAAAATAATGAAGGAAAACTTCCCTAAGTTGGCGAAGGAAATAGACATACAAGTCCAGGAAGCAGAGAGAGTCGCAAATGAGCTAGACCCAAGGAGTACCACACCAAGACACATCATGATTAAAATGCCAAAGTTTCAAGATAAAGAGAGAATCTTAACAGCAAGAGAAAAGCAGAGAGTTACCTACAAAGGGGTGCCTATAAGACTTTATCAGCTGATTTCTCAGAAGAAACTTTGCAGGCAAGAAGCGACTGGCAAGAAGTATTCAATGTGATGAAAAGCAAGGACCCGCAACCAAGATTACTTTATTCAGCAAAGCTATCATTTAGAATGGAAGGGCAGATGAAGCGCTTCCAATACAAGGTAAAGCTAAAGGAGTTCATTATCACCAAGTCATTATTATATGAGATGTCAAAAGGACTTAATTAAGAAAAAGAAGATCAACACTATGGACGTTAAAATGACAGCAAAATCACAACTATCAACAACTGAATCTAAAAAAATAAAAACAAAATCCAAGTAAGCAAACCAGAATAGGAATAGAACAGTAGGTATTGGGATCACTTGGAGGGTTTTCAGCTGAGAGGTGGAAGGGGGAGATATGGGGAAATGCTATAGGGATTAGGAGGCATAATTGGTTGGTACAAAATAGACAGGGGAAAGTTAAGAACAATACAGGAAAGGGTAAAGCCAAAGAACTTATATGTACAACTTATCGACATGAATTAAGGAGGGTGGGTTTGCTGAAGGTGAAGGGGGGGTACTTGGCTGAGGGGAGCAAAGGAAAAAAAATTGGGACTACTGTAACAACATAATCTATAAAATATAGTTAAAAGAATTGGATCTCTGTGAAAAGTGCAAGTCGTTGCTCTTCTCATTTGATAGATATTGGTGGCATGCATGTATGTGGGGAGGGGAAGGAAGGAATAAATCGTCAAATGTAGGGGACTCCAGAGTGATGATCTAGGAATGATGTAGAGGTTTCCAGTGTCTTTATGCCAGACTAGAGATAATTAATTCTAGGGTTTCAAAATTATAGAACTCTTATGTCAAGTCTTTCCTCCTCCTTTTGGAATATTAAAAAAAATATTCTCTTACTTTTGGACTGGAAACTAGGTTCAGAATCTCATTCATCTTTTCTGGGCTAGCACCCAATGAAACACCACTGAATTTAGGGAATTGCACCGTACATGTGTGTGAAATTGGTTTTCTAATCTTGGAAGAGTTACTGTATCAGAGCTTTAAGAATTATCATTTTGATTATCTTCATAATTTGTTTCTGAGCATCACTTTTGCAATTTGGCCAACTGGTAATGTTTAGATTTTATTGAAACTGAAGAGTTTTCTGAGAGTGACTTCATTCCAAAATACTGTCCTTGAGTCTAACATATCAAATGAATATAGACATTCTGAATTTAAGAATTGGCTCAGTAAGCATAAGGCAAAATGGAACTCTACTTTCTTTTGTCTTTTGGGCCATCAATTTCAGTTAATGGTATACCAGATCTATTGTGACTTTCTCTTTCATGCCTTTATACCTTCAACCAAGAATATCTCCTTTGTCATCCCTGCTAATTAAGTTCCTTTTACATCTTCAAAAGGCTGGTCTGAAATTCATCTTCGGGAAGGCTTTCTTGGCAGATTATACATGACATTTCACTCTCTTCCTGATAGATCCTACATTTAGAAAAAAGTTAATCACTTATTGTATGAATAATAATATAATAGAAGGTACTCTGAGGAAATAAGGTGAACACTTTTTCATACGCTTGCAAGAGCCTATTGTCCAGTTAAAGTATCAAGAAAAAAAAATCATAAGGATAGATTTCCCTCTTGGGTGGCATGGTTAAAAAGTATCATTGAGTGTGAAAGAATGTAAAAACAAAGGAAGAAGTTAATTACAGTAGAATACCTGAAGGAGCCATGAAGCGTGACTTTTTAAAAGAAATATTATCACAGACTCTTAACTCTTTAGAGCTACAGGGCTATTAAAGATTATATAATGTAATTAAATTCCAGTCATAGATAACCACTTATTACCTACTGGGCATGCCCGTATCTTTTCTCACCAAACCAACCTACCCAATATGTACCATTCTTCTAGCCAATTTGACTTTCCTTTCTTCTGCCCTATAACTGTTGACTTTGCCCATCTTTCACATGTCTGTTATCATTATTCTTATTTAGAAATGTAATCACCTTTTTCTAAACTTCTGAAGTAATTAAAACATTTTTTTTACCCCTACTTTGCCGTTTTGGCTTTCAATCAGTCCTATTCTCTACTGCCAAATCCCAAATTTTTGCTTTTTCACAGGTGTAAAATTTACTGATTTTAACTGCTATGCAATGCGCAGACCTTGATTGGAGCTTGGATTGAAAAAGAAAAGTTTATAAAAACATTTTGAGGTAATTGGGAAGCTTGAATATTGACTGTACTAATGGTAGTGGGGTCACCTAAGAGAACTGCAGTATCCTTAGAAGTGGCATGCAAAAGAAGTGTCATTAAGGGTGAAGTATCATTATGTTTGCAACTTACTTTTAAATGGGTTTCCACCCCAAAACAACAAGAAGTGTATATGTAAAATATGGAGGGAGATAAAACAAATGTGGAAGACTATTAATTAGTGATTCTAGGCAAAATAATGTTTGTTCACAATACTATTTCATCAACTTTAATGTAGAGCTGAAAAATGTCAGGATTAAAAGTTCGGTGAATATTTTAGCAAGGACTAAAAAGGCAGGTTTCAGGTCAACTAGTAGTGCCTGAATTATACTTTATATTGTATATTTTTTTCATTTAACATTGTTTATAATTACCAATTTTGAGGTGAGTATACGTGCTTTGTTTCCACTACTGTATAATAGTCACATTTCTGAATATACTGTGTTTATTTATCAGTTTTCCTGTTACTGGACATTTGGATTTTTTCTATTTCTTTCTTTTACGTGTCATGAACAAGAGTCTCTAGGGTGTATCCTACATCTTAGGGTATAGCAACTTCAACAATGAAATATAATTGACCTATTTTGCAAGATGGTTCTACTAATTTATAATTTCACCAGCAGTGTGCACAAATATGTTTTGTGATCACATCTTTGCTAATAATGGTTTTGGTAGATTTTTAAACTTTGGGTAATCTAGTGGGCGTGAAATGTTATATCTCACTGTGGTTTTAATTCGCATTTTCCTGATTACTGCCAAAGATTAAGTGAGCACCTTTTCTATGATTACTGGAAATTTGTGTTTCATCTTCTATAATATACCTGCTCATGATTTGCCAGTATTTCTATGGGGTTGTCTTTTCTAAATTGATATTTGGAACTTCTAGGCATATTTTGGGTACTCACCTTTTCTGTTATATATGTACTTCTCAACTCTTGAGAAACTGAACTAAATGCATATCTATTCATATTTCTTGTCATTATACTCCTAATTGAAAATTTAGGATTCTTGCCCTGTTCCTATTGGCCCTTTCAGACTGCACATGGCTTCATCTCCACTCTCATTCTACTCTGCTTTCCCAGGGACCTTGCGCTAGCAACATCTAGGCATTTGTAGCTGACCAAATTGGCCAACTTACCTTTTTATGAGTCATTTCCTTTTACTGGAAAGCCCATCTCCCATTCTTATTCTCTTGGAAGTTTCTACTTTTCCTTTGTTAGCCACTTCAAGTTGCTGCCTTTTTCTGTGGAGCTTTTTCTAACATTCCAGGTATGTGGCCGTGTCCCTGTTAGGGCCATACTTTGTCGCTGGTCCTGATGTTGTACCATTGCTACACTGGGGAGGTAGCTGGCATAGGGTTTGGAAGTTGGAAGTCACATAGTTTAATGTATTGTTTATATTTTTAACTTTCTGTATATTATGTTTCAACATCATCCCCCCACCCCCCCAAACATTTCAAAAATCTTTCTGGATAGGGAGAGACTGCCCCTTCCTGAAGCCAGCCAATTTGTAGATATAACAAGAGCCCAATTTAGAGCATGCCTTTGATAGCAAACTAATTCAGCGCCAAACCTCCTGTATCTGGACCTGTACACCCACCCAGGAGACAATATTTCTTTGCCTTAATCATCCAGGGGCCTGGTATCAGGCATCTAGTGTCTGCTTCTAAAATTTAGAACCTGCCGAAATTATTCAAACTAGTCAAACTTAACCTGCCCTACCTGCCTTGCCTTTTCTGTGGAAATTTCAGTAAATTCTTTAGCCTTAGCTTTCCCTTTGCTCATGCTTTTTGCCTCCTGACCACCCTGAGGTTTCCCCATTTGTTTCTGCATGGTATACTGTGCCTTCTGTTCCTAGGACCTGAGAGTGTTAAACTTTTTTCTGAGCCTCTCCTGTGGCTGCAACTAACTGACCATCACATAAAAGATTACAAAAACAGCTAATTTCCCCACCAGTTTTATTGAAATATGAATGACATGCAACACTGATAGTATAAGGTATTTAGCATGATGGTTTGACATTATATGTATAATTATATATATTATGAAATGACTACTGTAAGTTTAGTTAACATCCATCATCATGGATTTTTTTTTCCTTGTGATGAGAACTCTTAGGATTTACTTTTTTAACAACCTTTTAATATATACATAATACAGCAGTCTCTGTCTATATCGTGGTTCACTTATTGCGGCCTCACTGTATTGCGGAATTTAAAAAAATATATTTAATTATTGCGGATTTATCGCAATATCACAGGATTTTGTGGTACTGTATATGTTGTTAAAGTTACATAGGTTTAAGAGTATTGAATATGTTTAAGAACATAAGTAGTGTTTACAAAAGTGTGGAAAAGGTTAAGGGAGTGGGAAAGGTTAATAAGGGACTGGGAATGGTTTGTGTGTGGGAAGGGTTTATACAGCTTTAAAATATATATAAATACTAAAATAAACGTAAGGTTCCTACTTAGAGGATTTTCACCTATCGCAGGGGGGTCTAGAACATAATACCCGCGATAACTGAGGGAATACTGTATTTTATTTTTGTTTTTATTGAATCCTTTGTAGTTCATTTTTTTCTGTTTTAGCCCTTCAGTTACTTGACGGTATGCTATTTTTTCCTCAATTTGACTGTTCTCTGAGAACATTTTATTTTTTTAATGCCATTTCTCACTTGTGACCCTCGAAAGCCACTTTAGCTTGTCAGTGTCCCTGAGAAGACTTGAAAGAAGCACTTTTTACAGGTAGTAGTTTCATCAGGGGTAGAGTGCAGTAAAACCTATATTGTTTTAACTGGGCGGTTAGCTCAGCTTGTTACTTGTATTTCCTAAAGCAGTGTATTCGACCACTTTGAATCACCCAGAATTCAGGTTCATAGTGTCTTAGATCATCAGAGAAGGAAAACTCTGACTCCAAAAAACCTCCGCTGCCTTGCGGCATACCTCTTCTGGGGAAAGGCTAAGGGAGTAAACCCCGACAGAAAATCCGGAGCCGGAGTCCCTAAGGCGGTTTGACGTTGTAGTCAACACCGGCAACTCCTGCGGCGCACCTGAAGCCAAGCTGTATCGACTCCGTCTTTCCCTTGGACCCTTCAGCTGCGAAGAGAGGGGGGGTCTGCTTCATGGGCAACAGCAGACCCTCCATATCACCCTGCCCAGGCTCTGTAGCTTCAGCTCCACTGGAGAGGACACTCCAGCGTCATCGCAAGTCAATTCAACACGGGAGGAGACAGATGCCGTGTCACTCCCGAGTCGGACTGCACAGCCATTCTCGGCGGTGCAGATAGACACTTAAGAAGCTACACCATCGTCTCTCGAGACGGACGGCTGCCGACGACGACGAGTGTCTTAGATCACCTCACCCCAAATGACTTATCTTCTTGCAACATTTCTCAAAAACCTTCAATTCTGTATTGGTTGAATACAATTTATATTCCTTGCCTGAATTAAATGCCTTCTAAAATGTGTCTTAGGTCAGGGTTTTCCAGACTTTGTTAGAGGTATACTGGGTCTGCCAGAAGTTAACAGGTGTTTCTTTTACCACCAGCTCTACCCCTCAGAGGAGTGAGGATTCTGTCATTAAATAAATTGGGAAATGCTGCTTTATAGATTCTCCTCTTGCTGATTCACAAAGTACTTTTGCAAGCTCAAGGTTTTGAGAGATCCTTAGTAACTGTATTAGTTTCCTAGGGCTGAGGTAATAAATTGCCACAAACTGGATGGCTTAGAACAATAGATTTATCCTCCTTTAGTTGTGGAGGCCAAGTGCTGTCAGGACCATGATCTCCCTAGAGGTTCTAGGGGAGAATCCATTCTTTGCTTTTCCAGTGTCTGATGGCTGCTGGGATTCCTTGACGTGTGGTCACATCACTTACAGTCTGTTTCTGTAGTCACATGGTCTCTCTCTCTTCTGTGGGTTTTCTCTTCTATCTGTATAAAATCTCTGTGCATCTCCCTCTTATAAGGACACTTATAGATTCAGGGCCCATTCAGGTAATCCAGACTAATCTCCCCATCTCAAGATTCTTAAGTTAATCACATTGACAAAGACTGATTTAAAAAAATTTAATCTTTATTGTATTTTTTTCCCATTACCATTTAGTCCCCTTATACCCCATTCCCCCAGCAATCACCACACTGTTGGAGGGATTGAGCAAAAATGAAAAAGGACTCATGGGCAAAGACTGTTTTTTGATATAAGATAACATTAATAGATTCCAGTGATTAGGATGTTGGCTATGTTTTGGGGAGGGGACATTATTTAGTGTACCACAATAACTAACCAGCTAACCTATTTTAGTCCATTTGTGACCAAGCACCATTTTGCTCACCCTTGTATACCCACTCCTCCGTGCCACAAATAGCTTTTCCTTTTTATCTACAACATTTTATCTTTAAGCTTAAATCTTTTTCCTCTTTCACATTGCCTTCCTATCATCAGTCTTGGTTCCCTACTGTTTTCTTTTTCATAATTTTTTTTTTATTATTGATTATGCTGTTACAGTTGTACCAGTTTCCTTCCCCCCTGCTCCCTCCTTCCTCCAGTTGTCTCCCCCTTAGTCCATTCCCATTGGTCCTGCATATAGTTTTTTTTCAACATCTTCCTGTCCACTCCACTCCTTCCCACTATGCTTCCCAATTCCTGCACCATCCCCCTCCCTCTCCCCACTCCCCCTCCCCGCTGACCTACCCCCAATATGCTCCCCTTACCTATAATTCTTTTTCCCTTCTCGTTGCCTACTTAGTTTGCCCTTGCCTCAGTTCCCTAGCTTCTGCTGTTGGTTGTTGTAATACAGTTTTAATTTTAATGTTCATTGTCCCGATCCTCCTTCTAAACAAGTCCCTTTAACATCTCATATAACAGTGGTTTGGACCTAACAAACTCCTTCAGTCTTACTTTGTCCTGGAAACACTTTCTCTGCCCTTCTATCCTGAATGACAGCTTCGCTGGATAGAGTATTCGTGGTTGTAGGTTTTTGATTTTCATCACTTTGAATATTTCTTGCCAGTTCCTTCTTGCCTGTAAAGTCTCCTTTGAGAAATCCGCTGATAGTCTAATTGGGACCCCTTTGTACATGATTCTTCTCTTCTCTCGCTGCTTTTAAGATTCTCTCTTTATCTTTAATTTTTGACATTTTGATTATGATGTGTCTTGGTGTGGTCCTCCGTGGGTCCAGCCTATCTGGAACTCTCTGTGCTTCTTGGCCCTGTAAGTTCACCTCCTTCCCCAAGTTAGGGAAGTTCTGCTTCATTATTTTTTCACATAATTTTTCAATTTCTAATTCTTCTTTACCCTCTGGCAATCCGATAACCCGAGTGTTCATTCTCTTATAGCTGTCCCAGAGGTTTCTGAGCCTCTCGTCATATTCCTCACTCTTCATTTCCTCTTTCTGCACTGGTTTGACTGTTTTTTCCCTTCCTATGTTCCAATTTGTTGATTTGATACCTGATTTTCCTTCCCTCACCACTTGTTTTGTATGTATTTTTGTTCATTTCAGCAGGGCTAGCCTTCCTTTCTTCCCTGTCTTGATTCAGCCCCGCTATTAGGTCTGTAAGTTGTCTCATAACTCTGGCTCTAAAATGAGCTTCCGAAAGATTTGCTATTTGTTCCTTTCTCACCACACTGTGGTGCTTTGCCTGGGGGTGGGGGTCCAAGATGGATCCCTGCTGTTACTCTCTGCTGGCGAACAGGGCCGCCTCCCAACGGGGTCTGCCTTCTTGGGCATTGGAATCGAAAGCTGAAGGATTCAGCAGGGGCGGCTCCCAGGCGCCTCTCTCCTCCCCCCAAACACAGGCGTCTGCTCTCTCTCAGCCTCAGGCTCGCACTTTCTAGCCGTCCGGATGAGCACCACTTGTTTATGACTTCATATGTTGGACTTTCATGTAGCTTTATTTTCAGGAACTTATTATTATTTTTAGTTTTGCATTTGTTGTAATCCTTCTTAGTTGTAGAGGGAGACAGAGCGTGTCAGTTTATGCCTCCATCTTGGCTGGAAGTCCTTGGTTCCCTACTTTTAATTGGAAAGTAATTTGGTTTATATTTTTAACACACCTTTAAAACTATGAGAGGTGTCATAGATTTCGTAGTTAAAATTGTTCAGTCTACAAATGAAAATCAGTAAATCACTGCCAGTTTCCAGACCTGTTGAAGGAAAGAGAAAACAATGAAGGCAGTTAATGATCTTGTGGTCTTGGTTAGCACTCATTGAAAGAGTCATGGATGAGTTTTATAAAGATTCTGTTATATTTATTCCAATATAAGATTTCCTTTTCTATCTGAAAACAAAAGGAATGCTTGCGACTGCAGATAAGGGGGGACTACTCTTCATATGTGCAAAAGATCATTTTGTTTAGTATACTTAAAGGAGGGGTTATTTTAAGCACTCATTTTTTTTTTTAAAGTATATTTTATTGATTGTGTTGTTACAGTAGTCCCAATTTTTTTCCCCTTTCCTCCCCTCTGCCCAGTACCCTTCTTCCCTCTAGCAGTCCCAGCCCCCTTAGTTCGTGTCCGTGGGTCGTGCATGTAAGTTCTTTGGCTTCACCCTTTCCTGTATTATTCTTAACTTCACCCTGTCTATTTTGTACCAACCAATTATGCTTAATCCCTGAACCATTTCCCCATTTTTCCCCATTTCCCCATTTCTCCCCATCCACCCTCCCAGCTGATAACCCTCCAAATGATCCCGATACCTATGATTCTGTTCCTATTCTGGTTTGCTTAGTTGGATTTTGTTTTTATTTTTTAGATTCCGTTGTTGATAGTTGTGAGTTTGTTGTCATTTTAATGTTCATAGTTTTGATCTTCTTTTTCTCAAGTAAGTCCCTTTGACATTTCATAGAATAACGGCTTGGTGATGGTGAACTCTTTTAGCTTTACCTTGTCTGGGAAGCACTTCATCTGCCCTTCCATTCTAAATGATAGCTTTGCTGGATAGAGTAATCTTGGTTGTAGGTTGCTTTTCATCACATTGAATACTTCTTGTCAGTCCCTTTTGGCCTGCAAAGTGTCTTTTGAGAAATCAGCTGATAGTCTTATAGGCACCCCTCTTTAGTCAGCTCTCTGCTTTTCTCTCGCTGCTTTTAGGATTCTCTCTGTATCTTTCACCTTTGGCATTTTAATGATGATGTGTCTTGGTGTGGCCCCCTATCGGTCTAGCTCGCCTTTGACTCTCTGTGCTTCCTGAACTTGTATGTCTATTTCCTTTGCCAAATTTGGGGAGTTTTCCTCCATTATTTTTTCATATAAGTTTTCAATTTGTTGCTCTTCCTCTTCTTCTTCTGGCACCCTCATGATTCGGACGTTGGCACGTATAAAGTTGTCCCACAGGTTCCCAAGCCTCTCCTCAGTTTTTAAAATTCTTGTTTCCTCATTCTGTACTGATTGACTGTTTTTTTCTTCTTTATGTTCCAAATAATTGATTTGAACCATGGTTTTCTTCCCTTCACCATTGGTTTTATGTGGATTTTCCTTCATTTCACTTAGCATAGCCTTCACTTCTTATGTGTCTGTGATACTCAGGCATATCTGTCAAGCCTGTGAGCATCTTTATCACCAGTGTTTGGAATTCTGCATCTGTTAGGTTGCCTGTCTCCTCATCTGTTAGGTTGGCTATCTCCTCATTGCTTACTTCTCCCACTGGAACCTTGATCTGTTCCCTCTTTTGGGCCATACTTCTCTGTCTCCTCATCTTGACAGGCTCCTGTGTTTGTTTGCCTCTGTGACTTAGGTAGAGCTGTCGCACCTGTTGCTTTGTGAGGGGTGGAGCCTTAGGGATATGTCAGTACAGGGTGAGCTGTTTCACCCCGTTATGGCGCTGTATGTGGTGGAGGGGTCTGAGAGGGAACAATGTAGCTTGTCCATCATTCGCTCCTTTTCTAGGCACTTCTCCTACTTCCGTATGGAACTGGCGCCCCTCTAGCTGTTGCCCTTGCCATTGTTCCCAGAGTGGGTGGTTCTGTGGACCTTCTAGGACTGTGGGGGCCCTTTAAACAAGCAGACTCTGCTGAGAGACCAGCAGTTTCTGCCTCCACCCCAACCCCCACTGGTTTGCACAGTCAGAGGCAATGAGGCTTGATTTTCCCTGGTACTGGGACTGTGAACTGCGAGGTCTGGTGAGGAGCTGGGAACGCTCCCCACGTTTCCCTCCTGACTTTTTAAAACGTTTGACTGTGCTTTCCACCAGTCTGCTGCCACCACCACACCATGTCCTCTCCGCCCCGGCTACACCCCTCTTACTTGTCTGGATGAGTATTTCTTCTTTATATCTTTGTTTGCTGGACTTCCATGCAGTTTGACTTTTTGAAACTTATGGTTGTTTTTAGTTATGAGGTAGTTGTGTTCCTTCTTAGTTCTGGAGGGAGACACAGTGTGTATGTCTATGCCTCCATCTTGGCCAGAAGTGTAAGCACTTATTCTTAATAGTGGATTATTCCAAAAGCAATTGACGATACTTACTTAAAAGTTTATTTTGCACTGAACTATATGTTTTTATATACATTTACTAATTAATTGGAAAGCTTTAAAAAACATTTGTGTCCTCTTGTTTTGGTCGAAATATTTTCATTGTGATTGAAGGAGAAGTATTGTGGAAATAATGCTGTAGTTAGGATTAGACAAATTGGTTTTGTATTCGGCCAAGTTATCTAATTACTTCTATGATCTTGAACAAAGGATTTAAACTTTGTGAACTTCAATTTTAACACGGTAAAATGGGGGATAATATGTGTTCCCGCACCAGGATGTTGTGAGATATGAATGGGGAAAATATTTTGGAATATACTTAACAACCATAAAGAATTACAGAAATGTAACATTTTAAAAAACTTAAATAATAGTGAGTTCTTTAAAGAACATATATACTGTAATATAAGGTTGCGTTAACTACATCTTTTAAAAGATGATAGCTTCTCTGAATTTTAAGGCAAGTGTTTTGGTAGAAAAATGCTTCTACCCTTTCTAAATGTATGGTCTAAATCTAAAAATATGTAGTCAAATATCCTAAATAAGTCATAATATTAGGATAGACAATTTCTGGGAAACAAAACAGCAGATAGATTTTAAATAGTATAACATTGGACCAAAAGGTGAATATGATCATGTTAGACTGAATTAGAGACACCTTAGCAAGGTGTCCGTCAGTCCAAGACCCTGACAAAGTTGGAATGGGGGAACTGGGGGCTTATGTGACCAAGATGGGGAGTTATCTACGTTCCTTTTTGGGATGGGCATTATTTTTCATCTCGAAAATCTTAATTCCACTCAACCTCACCCCACCTCTGTTTGCTCTTAAAAACTCTGGTCTTCAGTAGAGAGTAGTGTTATCATGCTTTTTGTCAGTTCTATTAAGTCAGGATTTTAAAAAGTGTATGGTTGAATAACAGCTGAACCCCACTGCTGTTTTTTAAAGAAAGGAAAATGACAAGTTAAAAACAACTTAAAGCATAAGCCCTATAGAAGTTGGAGCTGTCATCTGACAATTTCTTTTACGCACACCCCACCCCTGTTTTTGTGTTAGGGCTAAAAGGCAATGACACTGGAGAGAGAGTTGCAGGTATTATGGAGGCACATGCTTTTCCTCACCCCCCAGAATGGTTTTTGATACCTTCTCTGAGTGGTAGAACCCTAATGTGCAATATATAGAATCTAACAAATAAATAGATATCCTAGCCCACAAAATTGAGTTTTTACCGCTGAACCTACTCCCAGACACCACACCTCGGTGAAATCAACATTGTTTATAACTGTTCTGAACTCTGTTTTATACTCAATCCTACAATACTCCATTCTTTATATGTCCCCAGGCTCTGAATATTAGTTAGTTTTTTTCATTTTATGATAGCTTTCTGAGTAGGATCTTATAAGTTTCTCCATTTGCACTCATGTATATTTGCTTTATCTCTTGCAATGATTTTAAGTTATACAAATCACAGTTCTTATTTTGTATCTTCCTTTAGTGGTTTGCAATGTTTCCAGGGTGGTGGGGACTCTTGTTGCAGCAGACCAGATTTGAAATGAACCAGGGAGCCGATAAGTGACTTTTCTGTCATAGCAAGCACATATTTTAAGAACAATCTTAACTAGATTGTGACAATTAATTACATCCCTGAAAGAAATTGGGGTAAAAAGAGCAAGAACATTTGTAAATAAACTCTGTATGTCACCAACTGTGACATTTTAGTAGCAACCTGTTAAGTGAATGTATAATAAAATGGGGAAAGATATAGTAATCAATTTTTGTTCTTTTGACCTTTCTAAAAACTAAACAAAAAGAAATTTTTTTGTGTATGTTCCTCCTTGAATCAGGACATAAATAATAAAAAAAATATACAAGGAAACATTAATAAATCAGGTAAAGAGTAAATTTTCATAATTCTCTTTCCAGTACAAAGCTTTATTCTTACAAGTTTAAGATTTTTTATTAATCTTGGCCTTGAACATTGGACAAAGTACCTCTCTCTTTTGAGTACCTGTAAAAAAAATCATTTCCTTTATAAATCACTTGGGTGATTAGAAGTACATAAGCATGTACTTTGCAAAGAAACAGCCTTTAATTATATGGTCTGTCACTTTGAGAGGTAATGAGAAAGGGAAAAGAAAAGAGATAGGATCTCTGTCTTTAAATTTTGTGCAGTTTTAATTTATATACACACATATATGCACACACATTTACTATGAAGAAATTAAAAAAATTATTTTAAATTATAGTTAATATAAAATATTATATTTCTTTCAGAGCTATGCATAGTATTAGACATTTATATAATTTATGAAGTGATTGCTCAGATTAAGTCTGGTATCCACCTGGCACCATACATAGTTATTACAGTATTATTGACTATATACATCCCCATGACTATTTTGTAACTATTAGTACTCCTTAATCCCTTCCTTTTATTCACCCGTCCCTTTAAGCCCCCTCCCCCAACCCCAGTCAGGCAACCATCAAAATGTTCTCTGTGTTTGAATTTGTTTCTGTTTTGTTTGTTCATTTATTTTGTTTTTAGATTCCACAGATAAGTGAAGTCATATGGTATTTGTCTTTCTCTGACTTAGTTCATTCTGCATAATACCTTCTAGGTCCATTCATGTTGCAAGTGTCAAGATTTCTTTCTTTTTTATAGTTGAGGAACATTTCATTGTATCCATGTACCACCTCTTCTTTATCCAAATTGTCTATTGATGGTCACTTAGTTTGCTTCCATATCTGAGCTGTTGTACATAATGCTGCAATGAAAATAGGGGTGTATATATCTTTTCAAATTAGTGGTTTGGATTTCTTTGGATAAATATTCAGAATTTCTGGGTCATAAGGTAGTTATATTTTTAACTTCTTGAGGAACCTCCATATTATTTTTGCAGTGGCTGTACCAATTTGCATTCCCACCACCCACATCCTCGCCAACACTTATTGTTTGTTGGTTTATTGATAATAGCCATTCTGATAGGTGCAAGGTGATACTCTCATTGTGATTTTAATTTTAATTTTCCTGGTGATTAGTGACATGGAGCATCTTTTCATATGTCTATTGGTCATTTGTAGGTCCTCTTTGGAGAAATGTATATTTAGTTCTTTTGTCTATTTTTTAATTGGTTTGTATGTCTTATTGATGTTAAATTCAATGAAATTTTTATATATTTTTCACAATAACCCCTTATCAGATGTGTATCATTGGTAAATATCTTCTCATTTACTTGGTTGTCTTTTTGTTTTGTTGATGATTTCCTTTGCTGTGCAAACACTTTTCAGTTGATATAGTCCCATTTGTTTATTTTTGTTTTCCTTGCCCAAAGAAACATATCCAAAAAAGTATTATTAAGAGCAGTGTCAGAGAGTTCACTGCCTATGTTTTCTTCTAGGAGTTTTATGGTTTCAGATTTTACATTTAAATCTTAATCTACTTTGAGTTTATTCTGTATATGGTGTAAGAAAGTCATCTAGTTTCATTATATGTATTTGTTCAGTTTTCCAAACATTATTTATTGAATAGACTGCTTTCTTTACCTTACTGTACATTCATGTCTCCTTTGTCATAATTGACCATATCAGTGTGGGTTTATTTTTGGGCTTTCAATTATGTTCTACTGATCTATCCATCTGTTTTGATTACTATAGCCTTGTAGTATAGGTTGATATCAGGTTGCATGATTCCTCCAACTTTATTCTTTCTCAAGATTGCTGTGGCTATCTTTTGTGGTTCCATATAAATTTAAGATTATTTGTTCTAGTTCTGTGAAAAATGCTGTTGGTATTTTGATAGGGATTGCATTGAATCTATAGATTGCTTTAGAGTGTATGGACATTTTAACAGTGTTAATTCTTCCTATCTATGAACATGGTATGTTCTTCCATTTATTTGTATATTCAGTTTTTTTTAAAATTGTCTTATAGTTTTCCAAGTACAGGTAACCCCCGTGTAACATGGTTGTTAGGTTCCGAACAAATGCTGTATTACGTGAACTCGTGTTATACAAAACAAAGAACTAGTACAAAAAGGGGGGGTTAGATTCCAAAAATTAAAAAAACATAGTATTATATTTTTATAATTAAGAGAAATATCTTTATTAAAGCAATTTTCATCAAAAGTATTACATATTAATATGAATTAAGTAATGTTTTCTTTATCATCACTACTAAGCTCCATTAACCTAATGCGTTTTCTTTTTGACAAGATATCCTCATCCTCTGAACTTTCTTCAGCATTATTTTGATTTCTATGCTCTGCTTTTTTGCAAAAAATCTTATTTTAGATTACTTGCTTTTAGCTGAGAGATCTTTATAAATTTCGTTACATGTGCTAAGCACTTTTGAAGTTCTCTCTTAAACTTTGTGCTCCTTTCAGTGCAAGGATCTTTATTTAAGAAATAAAACTAATTGTTTGGCTAAGTCTAGGCCTTTCTTTACTCTTTTTAGAGTAAACTGTTTAAAGTCTTCGTTTTCATCAGTGCTATCGTCCCTTAAGTAATCTTGGCACATTCCAGATGTCATTTCCACCAAAAGTGCTTCATCAGTTTCTTCTTCTACCAGCAATTCTTGGATATCTTCTACAGTCATATGTTAGAGTGAAACCGTGTTATGGAAGTGTGCCATGTTATACGGGGGATACATGTGTAAGAAATAAGAACATAGTGACTCCCAAACCAGTAAAAAGTCATTAGTAACAAAGGGCAAATGTAATTAAAGGGTCTTAAGGGCAAATGTAATTAAAGGATCTCTGAGAAGGGAGTTGACAGTATTAGCATATCTACAAATCACAATAGGGGCATTTAGGTAACCCTGTTAGGTTGTAACTTCGGAGTAACCAGTAATGGAGAAATGGGGAAGACGGAGAGGGGAGGGGGAGCTAATCGCTCTTACTTTACGGTGAGGAAGATAATCACTTTAGGGTGGCAATTTTTGGGTGGCAATTTTAGGGTGGAAAAGATAATCACTTTAGGGTGGCAGTTTCAGGGTAGGGAAGCTAAGACTATAAAACCAGTTTCCTTTGTCTACTTGGCGTGCACATTCTCCTGGCTGTGAGGGTGCGCCCGGCTCTGCAGACTCGTGAATAAAGGCCTCGCTTTACTGCCCAAGTCCTGTGTCCCAGTTTTTATTGTGAGCGTTTCTCACACATGTATAGGTCTTTTACCTTCTTGGTTAAATTTATTCCTAGGTGGGTTTTTATTTTATTTTATTTTTATGCAGTTGTAGATGGGATTGCTTTCTTAATTTTTCTTTCTGATAGTTTGTTATTGGTGTATAAAAATGCAAGTAGCCTCTAAATAGTAATTTTGTATCCTGATACTTCATTGAATTCACTTATTAGTTCCAATAGTTTTGATGGAGCCAAGAAATTATTTTTAAGTATGACATTTATTGGTAATTATTACTAATTTTTCTATAGATCTATGTAAATCTGTATCCATTTATTTGGAGTCCTGAGTTTAAAAATTTTCAGTTAGTATATTGTTCTCAACTTCAAAGGAGTTATTCACACCAGCACTGGACTGGCCAGTAAATGGATCTTTCAAAGTTTTTGACTGAGATATGCTTCTTGCATTCCCACTGTTTTTTCCCACCTTGATTTCATGCTCAAGTTTGGTGATTTATTTCTCCAAGGCCCTGTTAACCCTTATTAACCTTTCCCACTCGCTCATTAATCTTTTCCACACTTTTATAAACACTACTTATGTTCTTAAACATATTCTACACTCTTAAACCTACGTAATTTTAACAACATAAGTATACAGTACTGCAAAATCCTGTGATATAGCGATAAATAATTAAGTATATAATATAAAAAAAAAATCCCATGATACAGTGAGGCTGCAATAAATGAACTGCGATATAGAGAGGGACTACAGTACTTTTCACTGTTAATAAATCCTATAGAGACCACATTTTATGTTAAAACACCTGTAGGCCCAGCATTATGGAGTGATTGATACCATTAGTGAAGCAAATTGCTGTAAAAATAATTAACTATATATATTTCAAAGTCTTGCTCTGGCTGCTGAGATCTTGGGGAGTTTCTTGGTCTTAATTCACCTCAGTTTATGCATTTGTAAAATGGAGATAATAGAACATTTAGAACATGCCTGGCATATCTTCAATGCTATACATGTGCTTACTATTATTATTACTATTATCACCATCATTTGTAGTAATAATAGGTCATATTAGGACTTTTTTATTTCCCCTCTGAAAGATAAAAGCATCAGTATGAGTGTCGAGAATGGCAGAGTGGGAGAGAGAAAAACATGAGGTTCAAACTTAGGGAGCTTACATTTTAAAAAGGTAAGAAAATCTGTGGGATACAGTATTCCTTGGGCATACTTTTATTCATGTGGAGATGAACAGCTAAGCTTACCCTTGATGTATCTTTGTATTTATGTGCACCCAGCACATAAGTAGGCTGTCAATAATTAATTCCCTTGGGTTTACTTTTGAGGCTTTTAAAACATTTTTGGTACTAGGGAATACCTATGTGTGTGTTGTCCTCCTAATCATACAATTAAAAATTACCTTTTTATACCTTATTAAAAACTGTTTATTTCCTACCATGTTATTTTAACCTTTATTCCCATTTTCCTTATAGCATTTGCCTAAACTACAGAAATTTGTGTTTTACTATGTGAAAATTAATGGTATTTCCAGCAATGCTCAGTTGTGCAATATACCTGGAGTTTAAATTGTGGTATTTGCATTCTTACTTGCCATTTAAACTAAGAGTTTACAGTAGTCATTAGCAATTTGAAGAAAACATGAATTTTAAACGAGGTGTTATTATGGAAGTTCTCCCATTGAAAATCTGCTAACCTGTTTCAAAATAGTTTTGAGTAGCTTTTATTGGAAATAAAAATTGGTAGATTTTATATATGTTTTAGATACTTATAAGAGCAAGTCAATTAGCAAAATACAACCTACTAGAAAAATGTATAAAAAATAATTCTTAAAAGAAATATATAGTCACAAACACAAACCAAACTCTTCAGTTTTAATAATAACCCAAAAATGGAAGGGAAAACCATTGTTTTTTAACGTATCAAATTGGGAAACACATTTTCTAAAACTAAACTTAAAGGCCATTTCTTTTCTCAGTGATATCTTTTCACATGTAAATCTTCTAAAAAATTTACCATGGACATAAGACTTAATATTACAATCTTTTGAAATTGAGCATGTTTGTGGGGAAAGAATGCAGGGTAATGGTAGACCAACACGTAGGATGACCTTCCAGCTCTCATGATTTACTGGAAGGTCTTGTGTTTGGCAGCAGAGCTATTGTCACTTTTTGATGTGTATGTACAAGGTGTGTTTGCAACCACTAAGCACCTGCTTGAAGGGCTCTTTCCCTAGCAACCATTCAGAGGGAAGGGTTGGTTTCAGAAAAAGTATTTTAGCTGCTGGGCACAATCAATTCTTTATTATTTAGAGTTTATTGATCATGTTTCTCAATTACTGTGCTCCTCTCTACCAGAAGGTAAATCAGAGCAAGTAGAAGTCAGTTCTTTGGTGACGGCAGCTTTTATGAGAGAATAATTTTCACTTTAAAGACTACAGGAAATGGCAATTATTTGTATGCTTTAAATATTGATGGTGTCCTTGTTTCTTGTCTACCGATCAGTTAATTATTACTCTACTAATAATTGTTGGCTATATTCTTGTTCTTTACTCTGGTAATGCATTGGTATGTTTTACTTGGTTTTCAACTATAGACGTTAAACCAGTCTCTTATATTAGATTTATTCACTGTCCTTTTTAGTGAAAACTTCTGAGGTCTGGGAGTCCAGAGACGCTTTTCTTTTCTTTTCTTTTTTTTTAATGGTGGTGGTTTTGTTTTGGAAGAGGCGGGGGGTACAGTGTGTGCTACTTTCTAACTGTGACTGTACCATATACATTTAACTGTTTTGAATATCAATTTCCTTATTTGTAAAATGAGAGAGTTGGATTAATTAATCCCAGTGGTTTTTTGAATTCTGTGAGGCTGACAGAAATTTTGTCCAGTGATTTGTTAAAATACTTGTAACAAATATATTCTGCCTCTGGGCTCTTCACACTACAGTGGCTAATCTTCCCACTGGAAGTTTTTATTTTAAATCAAAACAGTACCTCTGTTACTTATTGAGGTTGTTTGTGTTTTTCTTATTGGAAATAGAGATTACTTTCATACTGTAATTGTGATTAGCTGAAAAGATGCGTATTTTACAGTAATTAGAATACATAGAGTTAACGAGCATAAAAGGTGGTGTAAACTAGTGCCTTCTCTTCTCACAGAGAAGTATTCTATTTCCTGATGATTGAGATGATCTAAACAAAGCAATTAATTTTATTATGGTATGATATCTTTAGCCCAATACTACTTATCTTATTCTGTTCAAAGAAGCTGCCAAAGGTGCTTAGGCAGAAACATACAGTATAATTTAGCATGCAGTTCAGAGGGACCAGAATCTCAAATTGCATATAAGAAGGTCTCCTGTTTATTTGTCCTTCTGAGCTGTAAGTTCATCTATGTTTGAAGAGAGAAGAGAAATACTAGTTTTTCTTCTTTGCAGGAAGGTAGACTGCCTAGCATATGCATATTTGGGTATGGGATAAATATGAGGTGAGGACTGGTCAGTGCTTTTTCAGCCTTCTATGGCCACTGGGAGAAGGGAGAAACTTTCTGTCCTTCATCAGTTTTTTATAGATGTGAAATTTAAGGCAGTTTTCATTTTATAGCCATGATATAATTCAGCTAATTTGTGGAATTACTCTTAATTTTTATGGCTGTTTATCTGGAACATTTCTGAGTACTCATGAAAGGTGAAGAACAGAGATACCCATATATAGGGACTGTAGGTATCAGGCACACTAAGACTGGTCTTTTTGAACCTTGGACAGTGGCTCTGCCCCCTTGGCCCTAAAGCCCAAAACATGCATCCACCACAAATCCCAAGTTCACCTTCAAACCACACTATACTGCTTCCCAAGTAGCGCTTGTGACCAAAAGAGACCTGAGAAATTTCAGACGCTATGCCTGTCTCCCTCCTTTGAACTCTGGATGTTCTAAAATTATGAGACGTCTCTGGTTTGGGTCGTCTGATTAAAACTAAAAGCACCGTGTAATCCATAAACACACTTTGTAATGAAAAATGACTAAACTAATTTGGTTTACAATGAATCCACTTACGTTATTTTATTATTTTGTTGGGTTTAGACATATTTTGGTAGATCCCAGATAGAGAGGGGGTTGAGGAAGGAGATTATTTCCCAGGTGAAAGTAATGACAGACAGTGGATTCTTGTCCTGGCTTCATCTCTAGTGTGATATTAGGTAAGTTGGCTAACCTCCATGTGCCTCAATTGTGTCAGATACCAAATGGCTGCTTGCCTTCTAGGCCGAGTTTTTGTAAAAAATAAAAAAAGATTTCTGTGTCTTGAAAAATGTTAAAGCCATGGTGATTACTTAAAACTATATAGCTTTTAATATGAAATCGATACTCTTAATAATCATGTGCAAGATTAGATTTAAGAGTTAAATTGGGACATTTATCCAATTAAAATGTTTTCTGTAACAAGGATTGAACCCAGGCTGTATCAGATTGAGTTCATAAGAAATGAGTTAGAAATTTAGTACATTAGTTCCTTGATTTCTGAGGAGTTAAGTGTGAGAATTTAATGCTGGTTGCACATTCTTAGTTACCATAACATTTCAGTCATTAGCCTGATTGAAGAAATCTCTAACAGCCATAGAGGAGGCAGAAACAATAATCCTGTTGGCTTGGCAGGCGCTTGCCTGTTTAGATACTGTGTCTCCAAGTGGAGTCCCCTTAGGAACCTGGGAAAGAGGACTAAGGGAGGCCAGCTGGGCTCCTTGGGACAGACACCAGGAGACCTTGCTCTGCTTCACTTCCCACTCATTGTGCTGCCCAGGCACTATCACTTGAGAGACCTGGCAAGGAAGTGAGAAGGAAGTGAATGCCACTGTTGGTTCAGAATGTTCCAGTGTGGTTGGAAAGTTTGAAAGGTGGCCTGGGTGAGAGGAACAAGACCTTATTGACAGGGTTCCATCCTGGTCAAGTCTGTTTCACATCAACCTTCTAAATAATCCCAGCTCTCCCTGCCTTCATGGATCTTGAGCACTTTCACCTCTGTCTAAAGAAAGAGAGAGAGAGAGAGAACAAAAATCTTTCTGGGCAAGTATGGTAGAACACAAAGTATTTTAACTTTTTATTCCAAGAGAAATTAGAAAATGTGGAGAGCATGGTATTGCCTGCTTCATAATGACAACGCCAAGAAGATAAAACAAAACATATTTTTTAGGGCTTTCCAACCTAATGTAAAATTGTTCATCTTGTAAATGCTTTTTCTATTATGCTCTTTTCTCATTGATTAATTTATAAGAATACTGACTATTCTCACATTCCTGATGGTCATGTAGAATGACCTGAAATGTCCTGGTCTGAATTATTTAGCCCTCTTACATTATTTAGTTTGCATATTGGGTATATAAAAATTATGCAATTGTGTAAATCATAATAATGAAAGGAAAAGAAATATGCTGACCATTTCTCTTCTTCTCCACATGAGTCTGTAACTAGAATATTTATGTCAAGAAGTCAGAATAAAATTACTGGAGGTTTTAATGAACCACAAAATGTGTCCCTGGTCGTCGTCGGCAGCCGTCCGTCTCGAGAGACGATGGTGTAGCTTCTTAAGAGTCTATCTGCACCGCCGAGAATGGTTGTGCAGTCCGACTCGGGAGTGACACGGTATCTGTCTCCTCCCGTGTTGAATCGACATCTTGCGATGACGCTGGAGTGTCCTCTCCAGTGAAGCTGAAGCTACAGAGCCTGGGCAGGGTGATATGGAGGGTCTGCTGTTGCCCATGCAGCAGACCCCCCCTCTCTTCGCAGCTGAAGGATCCAAGGGAAAGACGGAGTCAATACAGCTTGGCTTCAGGTGCGCCGCAGGAGTTGCCGGTGTTGACTACAACGTCAAACCGCCTTAGGGACTCCGGCTCCGGATTTTCTGTCGGGGTATACCTTGCCTTATCCCGCTTGAATTTATTCATGACATTTTCATTAATGTACTGAACACTCTCTAGGTAGTTCTGTCATTTTTAGGACTCATAGGTGTCTCCAATTTCAGCCATAAGTCTAGTAATGGTAATACATCCTTCTTTATTTTTCTTTTTTCTGGTATATCTGATAGGGATATTTTAAGCTTTTTTAAAAAATAGGAAGTCCAAATATTCCCAGTTACTTTGGAGTATACAAATTTTTAGTAGTTGGAGCCCCCGTTTTTCTGTGTGTCTGGATAGCATGGAGGGGACCTAACCTGGATTGAAAGCAGAAGAGCAGTTGCAGGATTGCTTGCAAAATGCCTACATATTCATTTTTTGATCAAGGCTGGGGACCTCTATAACAGTGATTTCTCATAGTTTTTGTACCTAGAAGTGACACATGAGATATTTTAGTTTTAATGGACCACTCTTACCGAGAATTTTTAATTTTATTATTTTACTTTATTTTTTTAATTAATTAAGTTTTAGAGAGGGGGGAAGGGATGGAGAAAGAGAGGGAGAGAAACATTAATGTGCAAGAGATACATTGATTGGTTGCCTCCTGTATTCCCCCAGTTGGGGACCTGGCCCACAACCCAGTCAGGTGCCCTGACCAGGAATCAAACCAGCAACCTCTTGGTTCACAGGCCAGCACTCATTCCACTGAGCCACACCAGCCAGGGCTTACCCAGAACTTTTTAAAAAAATTCTTAAAAATCAGCTGAAAATCCCTGTTTAGTTAGATGCTTTCACTTAATTTAGTGATTAACTGCATGATTTAATACATATACAGATGAAGTACTTAATATTTCATAAAACAGATAAACATCCTCCTTTTTAAGTTTGTGTGCACGTGCACATATATTCAGTGTTAATAATACAAATCTGATCATGTCTGCCACCCCCACCCTGACTCTTACCTTAAAATCCTTTCTTCAGCGACTTTACAGAATCCTTGGATTAAAAGCAATCTCCCACCAGTGTGTGGAAAGCCTCCCAGCAAAGGAACTCACCTTTCTCCTCTTTACCCTGGTGTCTTTTCTCAGTGCTGTCAGCACTCTGGTGTTCTTTGTCTCGTGTTCACACTCACTCTGCTCTCTCCCCAACCCCCAGAGCTACCGTCTCATCCCTTCTCAAGAGATTCCCTTTTTGCAACCCTCAGAATTAGAGTTTTATGTTACTACAGTAGTACCAAGGCCTTCTGCTTTGCCTCACTATTTTGTACCAGTGATTTTCAGTCTTCTTCCTATCATGGCACACATAAACTAATTACTAAAATTATGTGGCACACCAAAGAATATATCTTTTCTATCAATCTGACATGAAAAAACAGGTATAATTTTAAGTCATTTATACCAGAGGGCTGTTGTTGTGTTGGCTGTTTTCATTTTTTAATTTCAAAATCTAAGAGAAAAGAGGTCAGTGTTCCTGACTTAATAAATAGTCAGGTAGTGCATGCTTTAAAACTGGTTGCTTCTTACATGCTTTTCTCAAAACTCTTAATCTTGGCTGCCTTCTTGATCTGACATTTGTCAATTTTCCTTCTGTTCCCAGGATGGTTCGTACTTGGCTGAGTTCCTGCTGGAGAAAGGCTATGAGGTGAGTGACTCAGTGAGCAAGCACAGGCTAGTGGAATCACTTGGACACAGTGGCCTCCTGCTTCCTCTGCTGCCGTCCTCCTGTGTGTGTTTTCCACTGAAACTCTGATAACAAACCAAAATCAGGGGAAGAATGTGCCTTTTGGCTTGTAACCCTGCCAGCTCATTGTACTGTTTATCTACTGGTGAGCACTGGTGGCTTCCCCCTTCCTTAGTGTTTTAACTGCTTTGCACGCTTCCCACATTTTCAGATAAAGCAGCAACCTGTGTAAGCTAAAAGCTGTGGCATTATTAGGGTTAATTCATGATGTGATACGTTACATAAAAAAGTTCTACTCATAGTGAAGTCACTTAATTTCGAAATTGCACAGAGCAATAAAAACTAAGTTGATCTTGCAAGCATAAATGAAAAATTAATGCTTACAGATTTTGCTTTCTAAAAGGCAGCCATATATTTTATGGAAGCTGAAACTTCTGGGTTCACTGCTATCATCATTGTCTTTGTTTCTTTTTTCTCTCCTCCTTCTCCTTCAACATTTTCTATCTTCTTTAAAAGAAACAAGAAACAAGGGTATCATATTTTAAATTTGGTACAGCTTTGTGTGTACATCTTATCATTTTAAAGAACAGTTTTCAGATATGTACACTTATATAAATTCGTGTTATACAGAGAACAAAACTCTGCATAGTGATCCATATGCCCTGCCCTGATTTGGGAATATTTACATTAATAATTTTGGATTCTCTGTTTATCCCAGTTGGAGGTGCATTGTTTTAAAAGTGTGCACTGTGGGCAAATGAACAAACACCAGCAAGAAAACAGGATTTGCAAAAAGGAAACTTAATTTTTCACTTTAACTCATAATCTTTTTTTTGAGAGCCTTGACTTTTAGACTTTAAGAAGTAATAGCAGATATGTTTAGTACCTTCTATACCCTTACCTAATAGATAGTTCTGTGTCTTACAATAATATCAAAATAAGGCAATTAATTATGAATGTATTATATATGTACATATATGTTCATTTACATAGATTCCCACTATAATTCAGAGATAAATACATATTGTACAGGGCAGTGGATTTTAGAAGGAATTATATGTAGTGCAGAAGAGTTGGTTTTAGGTGCGGACTGATTTTTATTCAGGCTAGATGAACATAATATTGCAATATATAAATTTAAAAGGAAAGATGTGGCAGAGAGATGTTGGGGCAGACCAAGAGGGCTTTAGTGGCTAGAGAGGTGTTAGTGATTTGGCTGTGTATTGAGTAAACCAAGAGAAGGAACTAAGTAAGAAATAGCTAGTGGGCTTGGACATGCTACTTCAAAATATGACACTTTGGCATAATGAATATTTTAAGCTGCCATAAAGAAAATGGCAGAAGTTTCTCCTGTAAATCTGCCTTTTGTCAGTTTAATGTAGAGGAGGAAAAGGATCCCTGGCTGGGTCTGAAAAACATACTAACTTATTTAATATAAGTTTTACATGACAGAGAGCTTTCTTGAGGAAATGAAGATCTGAAGAAACATTTAAGCTTAGGTATTTTAGTGTTAAGTTTGATGGAGAGTGGATAGTCTTGGAGAAATATGGTAGGTAGGTCGAGGAGTGTGAGGTAAATGTAGTACACTAGAGGAAACCTAGAAAAGTGTGTTTGGATTCTTCTTGGTGTCCCCTTGTTTTTGGAGATAAGGATGCTCCTTTCCTCTACATATAAGGAGAGCATCTCTTACTTGATGGTTTTATGACTTCTTCAGGGGAAAGGGCAGGGTGGACGTCAGAGTGGCCTTCCTGTTTCTGCCATTTTCTCAAACTCCTTCAGTTTAAAATAGTCAGTATGCCAAGGTGCCATATCTTACAGTAGTGTGCCCTGAATTCCATCATAGTCATCACAGTTTCAGAAAAGAGAGATGGTATATCAGAAGGCATGCTCTAATTGCATAGGTGTTGGAATTTACTTCCAAGGTGGACATTTGGGACTGAGACTTGAGGAACAAGTATTGTCTGTAGCTAGTCCATAGAGAAAGGGAATGACAGTGTGAGGTGTGGCAGTCTCTGTGGTGGAGTAGTGATCGAGTCTGGGATTAGTCGATATGGTAGATTGTAAATATTCTCAGTCATCAGAGTGGTGCTATTAGGAAGAAGACATGCATGGAGAAGCAAAGCTCCATTTAAATGTCTTGTTAAGGAACTAGTAGACTTCAGAAGATGGGTAGTAATGTTCATAAATGGATGAGCGACATAGAAATGAATGAAATAAGAACCTAGGACTGCCACATGAACTACAAATGTTTTTGGTCCATTGGCATTTGAAAATTTAAGAGCAGGTTTTATTCTGATGAAGACAGACAATAGAAGGCCCATTTGGCAAGTCAAAGTTAATGGGAGGAACGAGTTTTTGAAACAATGATTGGAAAGAGAAGAGAGGTTTAGGAGTGAGATCCATAAATTGATAGAAAGAAATGCTATAAAAATATTAGGTGGAAGATACAGAGCTACAAAGTATAACCAGAAATGATCCCTTTTAACATAGGGGAAATAGGAGTTTTGTAAGATTGGGGGGAATGAAAGGGTGTTTATCCATACTATATTCAATTTTAATAGGCTGCTGTCTTCAGTTTTGAGAGATTAATAACATTGGAGGATAAGCTATTAAGAGGAATCTTATGGTAGCACAGGCTTTATCTTTTTGTGCTTAGATCAAAGTAAACGTGAGTGATTTTTCAAAGAGGCTGCATTGGAGAGGTTCCAGAATTATCAGCCAACATTACCTGGTTGCTCAAGACAATGAGCAAAATAATAGGGTAAACAGCATGCAGTAGGATTAGAGGGGGATATACCTGTCTACACCTAAATTGACAGGGTCAACATCAACAATTTTGGATGAGCACAGACTTCTAATTCAGCAGTTTCTCAATCTTTAATGTGCATCAGAATCTCCTAGAGCCCATTATGACACAGATGGTTGACTCAGAAGATTGGAATCTGCCTTTTCCAATAAACGCTAGTTGTTACTGATGCTGTCCTCTTGGGTAATACAGAACCACTAGAACTAAAGGTTCAAATAAGATAATTTAATCATAAGATATAGGGTTGGACAAAAAGTCCATTTGGTTTTATTTTTGTAAGGTGATTCTAGTAATTGCTTAGTTGTCTTTAACTTTATTTGAAACAATTTTGTTACATTGTATTGTGATAGCTGTCATATCAGCATGCATTTAAAAAATGCATACCGCCCTTACAACGTAACAGGTGCGACAGCTCTACGTAAGACACAGAGGCAAACAAACAAAGGAGCCTGTCAAGATGAGGAGACAGAGAAGTATGGCCCAAAAGAGGGAACGGATCAAGGTTCCAGTGGGAGAACTAAGCGATGAGGAAATAGCCAACCTAACAAACGAGGAGATAGCCAACCTAACAGACACAGAATTCAAAACACTGGTGATAAAGATGCTCATAGGCTTGACAGACATGCTTGAGTATGGCAAACGCATAAGAGAACAAGTGAAGGCTATACTAAGTGAAATGAAGGAAAATCCACACAAAATCACTGGTGAAGAGAAGGAAACCGGGGTACAAATCAATGATTTAGAATATAAGGAAGAAAAAAACAGTCAGGCAGTACAAAATGAGGAAACAAGAATTCAAAAAAATGAGAGGCTTAGGAACCTCTGGGACAACTTTAAACGTGCCAACATCCGAATCATAGGGGTGCAAGATGGAGAAGAGGAAGAGCAAGAAATCAAAAGCTTTTGTGAGAAAAAAAATGAAGGAAAACTTTCCAAATTTGGTGAAGGAAATGGACATACAAGTCCAGGAAGCACAGAGAATCCCAAAGAAGCTAGACCCAAAGAGGAACACACCAAGACACACCATCATTAAAATACTAAAGGTTCAAGATAAAGAGAGAATCTTAAAAGCAGCAAGAGAAAAGCAGAAAGTTACCTACAAAGGGGTGCCTGTAAGACTATCAGCTGACACTTCAAAAGAAACTTGCAGGCAAGAAGGGATCTGGCAAGAAGTATTCAAGGTGATGAAAAGCAACGACTTACAACCAAGATTACTCTATCCAGCAAAGCTGTCATTTAGAATGGAAGGGCAGATAAAGTGCCTCCCAGACAAGGTAAAGCTAAAGGAGCTCATCTCTACCAACCTATTATAAAAATGTCAAAGGGGCTTACTTAAAGATCAAAATTATGAACATTAAAATGGCGACAAACTCACAACTATTAACAACTGAATTCTAAAAAATACAAAAAATATCCAACTAAGCAAAGCAGAATAGGAACAGAATCATAGGTATGGGGATCATTTGGAGGGTTATCAGTTGCGGAGGTGGGAGAGGGTTGGGGAGGGGGAGAATGGGGAAATGTTGCAGGGATTACAAAGCATAATTGGTAAATACAAAATAGACAGTGGGAAGTTAAGAATAATATAAGAAAGTGTGAAGACAAAGAACTTATATTCATGACCCATGGACATGAACTAAGTGGGGTGGGATTGCTGGAGGGAAGCTGGGTACTGGGCGGAGGGGAGCAAAGGAGAAAAAATTAGGACCACTGTAACATCATTTCAGTAAAATACACTTAAAAAATATATACCAAAATTGCTGAATTGTGTAGCCATTTTAATATTGAAAATGGAAGAAAATATGCAACATTTTCTCTACATTATGCTTTATTATTTCAAGAAAGGTAAAAGTGCAACTGAAACGCAAATAAGGATTTGTGCATTGTACAAAGAAAGTGCTGTGACTAATCGAATGTGTCAAAAGTGGATTGTGAAGTTTTGTGCTGGAAATTACTCACTGGATGATTCTCCATGGTAGGGGTAGACCACTTGAAGTTGATAGAGATAAAGCTGAGGCATTAATTAAGAACAATCAATGTTATGCCATGCAGGAGATAGCTGACACACTCATCCTGATCAATAAAGTTATTGATGAAAATGAAAAATGTGTCTTATATATAATGGAAAAAACTATATGGACTTTTTTGCCAACCCAATAACTTGTGGGGATTTGCTTCTCTGAGTTCTCATACTATTTTGAGTCTAGTCTTGGTATAAGGAATATCACTATAAATTCTATGAGTAGACTTAATACTGTGAGGCCGAGTTCTTCCTAGACAAGAAATGGACAGACTTTAATTGGTTAGCATAGTGAGGTCCTTCATTGTGAAAATGGGGAAGCAACAGTCAGCTGGAGGGAGACAAGTCAAAGAGTAGACAGATGGCTGGGTAGTAAAATGGGACTGCATGGCAAGAACAGACTATAGACAGAATTAACATAGCACAATTAGATTTATTCCTTTACTACTTTTTAAGTGAAAGAAACAACATAAAGGTATAAAAAGCTTGGCTAATCTTAAAGCAAAAACAGACATTGATGACTGACTTTAAAAGAAACGTCATATATTCATAGACTGATTAGTCAATGTTAAATACTTTGTATGACTTCATAATTAGATTCCTGATCCTGTGGGGCATGGTCATCTAATGTGGCCCCTGAAATCTTCGTATCTGATCATGTTTTGAATTAACTGTTTTAAAGGGAAAAACTGAAGGAATGCTTCATCCCTGGTACAGTTCTCATTGAGAAGAGACTGTATTTAAAGGTTAAAGTTACAGTTCTTACTCTTGCTTATTTCTTGAATTTTGCTCAAGATTAAAAATTAAGGAGAGCATAAAGTAAATGGATCTAATTCTAGTTAATTATTTGTAGAATATCGATAGATGCCATTCATGATGAAGAAAACTAAGATATGTCAGGTTTTATACAAAATCACTCTTTAAAAAGTTATATATTTCTTTGAAAGGACAAAGAAAAGATAAACATAGTTATAAAGAATAAAAAGGCAGTAACTACATACATAGCAATAATTATATTAAATGGATTAAAGACTCCAATCAAAAGACACGGGTAGGGGAATGGATATAAAAACAAGATCCACATATATCCTGTCTACAAGAGACCCACTTGAGAATGAAAGACACACTCAGACTAAAAGCAAAAGCATGGAAAAAGATATTTTATGCAAATGGTAACAACAAAAAAAGCTGAGTAGATATACTTGTATCATACAAAATAAATTTTAAAACAAAGGCTACAATAGACATAAAAGGATATTACATAATGATCGAAGTATCAATCCAAGAAGAGGATATAACCCTTGTAAACATTTAGGCATCCAACATAGGAACATCTAAATATACAAAGCAATCTTGATGAACCTGAAGGGAAAGATTGACAGTAATAACAGTCACAGTAGGGGATTTCAGCACCCACTGATGTCAATGGCTAGATCTTCCAGACAGAAAATCAAGAATGAAGTAGTGGCCTTAAATGACACACTAGATCAGATGGATTTAATTGATATTTTTAGAGCTTTTCACCCCAAAGTGGCAGAATGTACATTCTTTTCAAGAGCATGGGAAACATTTTCTAGGACGGATCACATGTTAGAACATTTAAGAAGTCTCAAGTTTAAGAAGATTGAAATCATGTCCGACATCTTTGACTACAATGGTATGAGACTAGAAATCAATTAAGAGGGGGAAAAAACCCTGAAAATCACACATGGAGACAAAATAACATGTTACTAAACAATGAAAGGGTTAGCCACAAGGACAAAGAATGCATCAAAAGATATCCTGATACAAATGGAAATGAAAACAAATGACCTAAAAATCTATGAGAAACAGTGAAAGCCGTCTTAAGAGGAAAATTCATAGCATTACAGAACTACCTCAGAAAACAAGAAAATTCTCAAATAAACAATCTAACTTTACACTTAAAGAAACTAGAAAAAGAACAACAAAGCCCAAAGTGAATAAAAATTTAAAAAAAATCTAAAAAACTGTACAAAAAAATCAATGAAACCTAGAATTAGTTCTTTTAAAAAATAAACAAGATTGATGAACCATTAACTAGACCGATCGAGAGAGGGAGAGAGAGAGAGAGAGAGAGAGAGAGAGAGAGAGAGAGAGAGAGAGAGAGAGAGAGAGAGAACCCAAACAAAATCAGAAATGAAAAAGGAGAAGTAACAACTGACCCCAACTATGCCACAAATTGGATAGTTTGGAAGAAAAGGATAAGTTCCTATAAGCATGCAATTTTCCAAAACCAAATAAAGAAGAAACAAAAATCTGAACAGACTAATTATAACTAATGAAATTGAAGCAGTAATAAAAAAAAACTTCCAACAAAAATGTTCTGGACCAGATTACTTCACAGGTGAATTTTACCAAACATTTAAAGAAGAATTAACACCTGTCCTCAAACTATTCCAAAAAATTCACAAGCAGTGAAGACTCCCAAGCTCATTTTACGAGGCCAATATTATTGTAATTCCAACATTAGATAAATGCACTACAAAGAAAGAAAATTATAGGCCAATATCCCTATAAAAACAGATGCAAAATTCCTCAACAAAATATTAGCAAACTGAATTCAGCAATATATTAAAAATATCATGCACCATGATCAAGTGAGATATATTTCTGGGATGAAAGGTTGGCACAATATCCACAAATCAATTAAGATACACCACATGAACAAAATGAAATAAAAATTGTATGATCATATCAATAGGTGCAGAAAAGCATTTTACAAAAATCCAGCGCCCATTTATGATAAAATCTCTTAACTGATCAGGAATAGAGGAAATATACCTCAATGTAATAAAGGCCTTATATGGCAAACCCACAGCTAACATTATGCTCAATGGGGAAAAAACTAAAAGTGTTTCCTAATATCAGGAACAAGACAAAGATGTGTGCTTTCACCACTCTTCTACAACATAATACTGGAAGTCCTAACCACAGCAGTCAGACAAGAAGAAGTAACAAAAGACATCCAAATTGGAAAGAAGTAAAACTGTCATTATTTGCTTATAACATGATACTTCATACAGAGAACTGAAAAGATTCCTCTTCATACAGATTCCACTGAAAAACTATTAGAACTGATAAAGGAATTCAGTAAAGTAGCAGAATACAAAAGAAATATTTAGAAATTGGTTGCATTTTTATGTACCAATAATGAACTGTCAGGAAGGGTAACTAAGAAAACAATCTTATTTACAAAGGAATACATTTAAACAAGGAGGTAAAAACCTGTACTTGGAAAATTACAAACTATTGAAGGAAGAAATTGGAGAAGATGCAAATAAATGGAAGCATATACCATGCTCATGGATAAGAAGAATTACTATCATTAAAATATCCAAACTACCCAAAACAATCTGTAGTTCAATGCAGTCCTTATCTAACAATGGCATATTTCACAGAAGTATAACATGATCCAACAATTTATATGGAACCACAGAAGACCTCAAATAACCACAGCAATCTTTAGAAAGAAGAACAAAGTGAGATATCATGCTACTTGATATCAAACTATACTACAAGGCTATAGTAATCAAAACAGCATGTTACTGGCATAAAAACAGACACATAGATCAATGGTACAGGACAGAGAGCCCAGAAATAAACCTGTGTTTATATGATCAGTTAAACTTTTGACCAAAAAGTCAAGAACATACAGTGGGGTAAAGACTGTCTATTCAATAAATGGTGTTAGAAAAAACAGATTCTTGCAAAAAAATGAAACTACACCACTTTGCACTGTACCCAAGAATAAACTGAAATTAAAGGCTTAAATGTAATAATTGAAACAAAAATTCTATAAGACAACATAGGCAGTAAAGTATCTGATGTTTCTAATAGCAATATTTTTTCCGATATATCCTCTCAGGCAAGGGAAACAAACAAACAAAAAAAAAACAAATGGGGCTGCATGGAAACTGTATAAAGTTTTGCACAGCATAGGAAATCATCAACAAGATGAAAAGACAACCTGCTGAATGGGAAAAGATTTTCGCCAATGATGCATCTGATAAGGGGTTAATACCCAAAATTTATAAAGAACTTACACAACTCAACACTAAAAATTCCCCAAACAATCTAACTTAGAATTGGGAAGAGGACCTAAATATACATTTCTTTCAAGAGGACATACAGATGGTCCATAGATACATCAAAAGATGATGGACATCAATAATCATCAGAGAAATGTAAAGTAAAACCATAATGAGATATCACTTCACACCTGTGAAAATGGCTATCCTCAATAAATAACAACTCTTGGTGAGGATGTGTGGTAAAGGGAACCTTTGTGCACTGTAGGTGGGAATGTAGATTGGTATAGCCACTACAGAAGACAGTATGTAACATTCTCAAAAATTAAAAATGGAACTGACATACGATCTTGTGATTCTACTTCTGGGCATATATCCCAAGAAACTCAAAACACTTAATTCAAAAGAATATATGTACCCTTATGTTCTTTGCAGCCTTATTTACCATAGTGAAGATTTGGAAGCAACCCAAGTGCTTACCTATGAACAAGTGGATAAAACTGTTGTGGTACATATATACAATGGAAGTATTACTTGGTCATAAAAAAGAATGAAATCTTACCATTTTTGATAACATGGTTGGACCTAAAGGGTATTATGCTAAGTGAAATAAGACAATCATAGAAAGTCAAATACTATATGATCTCATCTATATGTGGAATCTAAAGAACAAAATAAATGAACAAAAAGACTCACTGATACAGAGATCAGACTGATGTCTTCCAGATAAGAAAAGAGGTTGGGGTGACTGAGAGAAAGAGGTAAAGGGATTAAGAAGTACAAATTGGTAGTTTGAAAATTGTCACAAGGATGTAAAGTACAGCATAGAGATTATAGTCAATAATAGTATAATAACCGTATGGTGCTAGTTGGGTACTGGAAATATTGGGAGTTCACTTTGTGAAGTATATTATTGTCTAACCACCTTTCTATACATGTGAAATGAATACAGAATAATATTGAATGTATACTGTAATTGTAAAATAAAATTTAAAAAGTTAATAAGATAGAAAATATGCAACAGGGACTTTCAAAACAAACAAACAAAAATAACTTTATGTGTTTATTTCTACATGTTACTCAAATGCAAAGGGTAATTCTCTTTTATACCCTGTCAGCCAGCTTAGAGCAAAGGAGAGAAAGCCCTTGGACCCCGGTGCTGGACAGCCTGTGTTCTAATTCTCCTCTGCCACTTGCTGGCTCTGTGACCTTGGGCAGGTCACTGGACTTTTCTGAGGCTTACTCCCTTCCCATAGATGGGGATGACAGGCGCACCTTTTCCCCAGGGTTGTCATGAAGATTTGGTGAGACAATCCATGGAATACAGTCCAGAGGAACTCTGTGAGATCGACAGGACTTGTTATAGAAGTGGTAAGAGTGACACAGTGCTTGATGTTGACAAGCCGAGGGCCACAGGTTTTGTAGCAGGCTCCTTAGTCCAGTTCATTAAATAGCTTTAGTGAAAGGCGGGCATGTTACAATTCTAGGATCCTAGCATTGTGCACATTCCTTCTCCTTATAAGGGGAAAAGGAAATCGACAGAAGTGAAGCTTCTTATGAAACTGCATTCTAGTTTTTAATGCTTTCCTAGCATTACTGTTAGCAGTAAGCCAACAGCATACTTGTGTACACTTGAAACTAATGCAAAATAATATTGAATGGAAATTGAACAAAATAGAAACCATAAAAATTAAGGACAAAATTAAACCCTTTAAAACTGAAATTTTACCTGGGAATATGTGAAAAATCTATATTAAATAACTTGGTAACAGCCACATCAAAACATACAAGAATTTAACATAAAGAAGAGATAAATTGTGGGTTTCCCTTCCAGGAAATGTAGTACAACTAGGGAGATCAGGAGGACAAAAATGGTATATAAAGCTTGTCTAGTGTTATCTCTTGAGAAATTACTTGTTAGGATATGGAATTTCTGTGCTTCCATTCTTGGTCTGTGAGAATCCTTGAAATACTTTTTCTGGGTTGTATGTCCCAGAATCAGTAATGAAAAACAAACTTACGGGTTTCATTTAGAAACCATACTGAGTGTTGGCATGATGCATCGTGTCCAGTCTTTAACATGACTACTTACTAGCTGTGTGGTCTCAGGCAGCATCCTCATTTGTAGAATGGGAGTAGTAAAAGGATGGATATTGTGAAATTAGGTGATTTATATCTATAAAGAACAGTATGCACATGGTCACTGCCGCATGTTAGCTATTGATGCTACCTACATAATCTATACTTTTAAAAAAGCAAAAAAGCAAGTGACATTAAACATCCCTGGAAGGCATCCTTACAATCCAGGAAAAATCTAGACTGAAGAATTTGAAATTCAGTAGTAAAAATTTTCTATTTTCTTTTTTTTTTTAAATTATATTTTATTGATTATATTGTTACAATAGTTCCAATTTTTTCCCCTTTGCTCCCCTCCGCCCAGCACCCCCCTTCCCCGACAATCCCCTCCCCAAGTCCATGCCCATGGCTCACCCTTTCATGTATTCTTCTTTTTTTAAAAAAATAATTAATTAATTAGTTAAATATTTTAACAATAAAAAATAACAATCCCTCCCTCTCAGACTTAAGACACTTTACAATCTTATAAAGGACAATGGACGAAGGTCTCGAGCTCCTCTAGTTGCTTCAAGCTGGACATGGTCGTCGTCCTACCTACCCTTGGGTCAAGAAATCCCTAATAAGAGTGGGGGTGTGGAGGGGAGGGTGGCCTTCCCACAAGGGGAAGGATCGTGCAGACTCCAGGTTGGTTGACTGTCTCTGGACAACGGCATGCTTGGTTTAACAGGCTGGCATCCTTGTTGTATTCTGGGGGCAACAGGGTTAAAGGACATCTTTCAATCCGTAACCACTCTGGTTCAATTTTGCTCATTTGTTTGTGTTGTTCATTAGTTTCCTTTAACAGGTGATAGCATAAGGTAATTTTCTTTTGTTGCCTGGCTTATTTTGCTGAGCATAATTCTCTCTAGTTCCAATCATGTTGTTGCAAATGGTAGAAGTTCCTTCTTTCTTTCAGTACTTATTCATTGTCATTTTCCCCCTTTGTACTCGTGTTCCTCTCTGTCTCTCTCTGTTTCTTCATCTTCTTAAAGCAGACCCTTTAGCTTCTCTTGCAATACTGGTTTGGTGGAGATGTATTCTTTTAACCTTCTTTTGTCTTGGAAACTCCTTATTTCACCTTCCATTTTGAATGAGAGCCTTGCTGGGTAGAGTATTCTTGGTTGTAGGCCTTTGTTTTTCATTACTTGGAATATATTTTGCCATTCCCTTCTGGCTTGTAGTGTTTCTGTTGAGAAATCTGATGATAGCCTTATTGGAGCTTCCTTGTATGTTATTAGTTGTTTCTCTCTTGCTGCTTTTAGGATTCTCTCTTTGTCTTTGAATGTTGGCATTTTAATTGTGATGTGTCTTGAAGTGGGCCTGTTGGGGTTCATCTTCATTGGGACCCTCTGTGCTTCCTGGACTTGCATGATTCTTTCTCTCTTCATGTTAGGGAAGTTTTCTGTCATTAGTTTTTCAAAGAGGTTTTCTATCCCTTGCTCTTCTTCTTCTCCTTCTGGAATTCCTATGATACGGATATTATTACGTTTCATGTTATCCTGCAGCTGTCTTAGAGCCTCTTCAGTCTTGTTTAGCCTTTTTTCATTTTGTTGCACTGTCTGTGAGTTTTTGTCTACATTGTCCTCCAGCTCGCTGATCCGATTTTCTGCTTCCTCTAGCCTGTTTTTAATTCCTTCTACTGTGTTCTTCAATTCAGAGATCGTATTCTTCATTTCCTCCTGGCTCTTATTGATAGCTTCCATGTCCTTTTTGATGCTGGTATAATTCTCATTAAGTTCCTTATAGTTCTTCTGGAGTTCACTGTAGTTTTTCTGGAGTTCTTTGTAGTTTCCGCTGAGCTCATTGAGCTTCTCCATAATACATGCTTTGAATTCCATATCTGATAGTTTGCTCCCCTCTATTTCATTTAGCACTCTTTCTGGGGACTCTGCCTTTCCTTTCGATGGGGGGTTGTTTCTCTGTCTCCCCATTTTTGTGACTCCTATTGTTTGTTGGTGCTTCTTAGAATGATTTCTATTTTCTTGATTATATTAAATAAATGAGTAAACAAATAAGTGGATTTTTTTAATGGAAGAAGGGAGAGAGAAAGGAAGAGAGGGAAGAAAGGAAGGAAGGAAGGATGGATTCCTTCATGTATTGCCTAATTTGACTTTAGGTTTTGAAGTCAAACCAACCTTGCTTTGAACACTGGGAGAACTTGAAATTTTCCTTTTCATCGTTTAGTTAAATGGTGCATGAAATTTATTTGTCAAAATATTCACTTCCTTATAAGGCCTCGGTTCTTCAGAGTTATGTTTTGTTTGTGAACTGCTGTAATTTAGTAGTAATTTTTATTAAGTTTATATGGAGGCACATTCAGCTCATTTATCTTTTCACTTTGTTTTTCTAACTTCTCACCCCCCGCCAAATCCTTACAAAAACAAACATAAAAACCCCATTTACATCCCTTCTGTAAAGAAAAAGCCACTAATCTCAAATTCTTAACTAGATTATCCAGTTTGCACACATTCTGGTTTGTCTTAAAGTTTGTATTTCACCTGTCTCAGAAGCAGACAGACTTAGCTTTCATAAATTCTTAGAACAACATTTGCTGTCATGGATTAAGCACTTGGCAGGTCTTTCTTTCCCTGTGTACATGTAACAAAAGTTGCAAGTGAGGGAAAATTAAAACATATTATTTGGTATTAAAAAAAAAAAAAAAAACCCTCATGCTTAATGCTTTATTGTCACACTTGTTGTTTCTATGCTTTGCCTTTTGTAGCTGTCTGATTTTCATACTGAATCCATCAATATCATTTAATTTTTTAATTAGAGCCTTATATGTTTGTATACAGTATGTATGTATATGGCATTTCTCTTTGTTTTGACTTGTAATATTTGACTTACCAAGAATTAACAGTCAAGAGAAAAAAATAGACTAAATCATATTTTTATTGTCAGACTTGAATTATCTGTTTTTAGAACATATAAATTACCTTCTATCCAATGAAATAAGGCCGAGAAATCTGTATTACAGAAGTAAAGTTGATGGTAAACACCAGTTCTGCTATGCATAATTATATTCATGAACTTGTTTTTTATTAAACAGCATTTATTAAGTTTGTAGAGCAGGTCAATTTTACAATTAAGTAACAATTTGAAAAATTGGAGACTATCAAGTAGAATAAATCCTAAGTTTCATGTGTTATTTTCTTCACTTCTAAATTAAGAAATGGCTAAGTATACCCAAATCTCAATTTAATGTTTCCTAGATTTTACCTCCTAAAATGTCAGCCAAGGTTGTGATGTTCCCTTCTTAAAATGTTTTCATGTTCACCAGATTTTCTTTGGTTTAGTTATTTTGGAAAGAAGAGTGGATGAATGCTTTTCTCTTTGACTACAAAGTAACTGGCAGAATTATTAATTGTGTGTGCTTTTTATCCTTTTGCAGACATCACTTTCTCATGCATGCCATATTAAATGATGATAGCATTTCTTTGTACTTGAAAGAAAGTCTTATGTACTTATTATTTCCGACTGTATTTGGAATATTTGAGTCATGCCAAGAATTAATTTTTGTTTGGAATAGACAGAAAACCATTGACCTAAAATATAGAAGTGTGTTCAGTTGCAAATGAAACTATCCAACATTAGAAAGAACACTTCTGAAATAAGTGAAGGATTAAATCTGCCACCAGTAGAACTGAAACTTGGGCAGCTGGTGACATAAGCTAGTATTAGCATTGGCAAGACAAAGGTACCAAACTTGACACAACAAGGAAGTGGTACCAGATCTTGAACAATTTATCTTATGTATCAGACACAAATAGTCTTTTCTTCAGTATCAGACAGGTATGCATTCCTGTTCTATTGACTTATTTTTTCCAAACACTTAACTATGATTATTCAAAGATAAAATTAAAAAAAAAAAAATCCTCTCTGAGTTTTCTTGATGTCTTTAGTAATAGATAAGTCTTGTCTTCAACATATGCTGTTTAGCTTTCTTACTTTTCCACGCAGCTGCATAATAGCAGCTGTTCTCTCATGGACACAGATATATATGTGTGTTTGTGTATGTGTATAAATAAATAAAAGGTATAAGTACAAAGGTCTGAGGACACTGGAAAGATGTGGGGGCATTAGAGCCTTTTGGCCTTATGTTCTGTGTTAAAGAGGTTGCAAGGCTGTTTTACTTATATGGGCTCACATGGTCTGTCTTCAGTTTCAAATTTAAGAGATATTTTTGTCAACAGTAGGGTTGTAAGTGTGTGTTCTTAGAAAAGGAGACATTTTGGTATCTAAAACTAAGCATTTACTGTGAAGTCACATAATTATCTAATGACTTCTGTTGAGATTGGCAGTAAAAACACTGGTGAAAAATGGAGGTAGGGTGCTGGTTGCTGGAGGGCAGTGGTTGGGGAGAATAAGCAGTGGAACTTTTTAATAATGTAAAAATAATATTTATAAATAATAGTTATGTATTTTTTACAATTCTAAACAGTAGCAAAAGAATTTCTAAGTTGCTTATTAAACTTCATTGCACATATATAGTTTATTCTTATCTTTCCACACTTTAACAATGCAGGTTCATGGAATTGTACGGAGATCTAGTTCATTTAATACCGGCCGAATTGAGCATCTGTATAAGAACCCCCAGGCTCATATTGAAGGAAGTAAGTAATATTTTTTTCCTAAAATCTCTTTCTATAACTTCCTGTATTATAAGGTATTTTCAAATGTTCTTTTTCTCAAAGCCCATCAAGTTGCAGTTATTTACACATGGATTATCTGTATTGAATACTATTTGCATGCTTTGAAAACTCTTCATTGCTTGCTGCCCCTTGGTCACAGTGTCTTCTTGGTTAAGCTGTTACAGGGATAATAATCAGCTCACCCCACTCTCGAGACCTAGAGTAGATGTGCCTTTGCTCACCCTTCTTCTGGTGTTTCTACCTCCTCAAGTAAGATCACCTCCATATTTACAGCATACTCTTTTGCTTTTAAAATTTGGTCTAATTTAATTAAGTTAAGCAATCTTTGTACATTAACTTCATTTAAAAAATAATTTGTGAAGACAAGTCCCAAACCAAATGGCAGTAAAAGCTATATTTAATTGCTGTATAGATCACTGTCAATATTTATATTTGTTTGTTACTTTTGTTAATGAAATTGCCTATATGTAGCTATAAAGTTTACATAATACAGTCACTGTTTTCTCATTTGATATTTCCAGCAGCTCCTGAGGTTCTGAATGAGACCATTGTACAGATGAGGAAATGGAGGCAGAGAGGTTGTGACTTTATCAAGGCCACACACTGTGTAAAAGACTAGGACACAGAATTTTTTAACTTCCAAGTTTATCGTCCTTTACTCATTCAGTTCTTCCAGCCAGCAGGGACAATCTAGTCAGCTTGTAAACCATAAGTAATTTTGTATTCACCTCAGAGCCTAGAATATTTGAAGAATTGAGTTACTTGTACAGATAGTGATATTATAGGAAGATGAGCTTGTCCATAGTAAAGGCGTTTTCATCATCATATTTAGGTCATTCATTACATCTTCCTTAAAAGTTATCATTTTTGTGTAACATACAGAATGGTACTGCCATTGGATCTAGACATCAATCAGTATTGTATAAAAATAATGAAAAGATCAAGTTAGCAACTCATTCATATACATGTGTCATTACCTAATGAAGCCATTGTAAGGATCTGTTTAGATTTAGGGTTAGAGTAATGCTGGCTGCCTTTTAATCAGTTATGTCACTACTTAAGGCATTTCATGGATGGCTTTAGGATTGATGTTTATGAAATACTTAAAAATTGCTAGGTAAAAGTATCTGAACATAACTATCTTCACTTTTATCAATGTGTTAGGTTTTCTTTGGCTGAATCTCACTCTTATGTAACAAATCTTAAAACCACTTCGGAGCCATAAGATATGTTAATTGTATAACATCTGTCATAATAGTGTGATTTTAAAAATAAAGTTTATCTGAGTTTTTATCAACCCTGTAGAGACAGAAGCAGCAAATGTGACTATCTTCTTACTATTTCTGTTTTTAAAGACTGCTGCTCCAGAACCAGTCTGGTCTTTAGACTTTCAGAATATGCATTTCAATTTTATTATTTAAGAGAATTGGGCTTAGTGTTGTTTTCTTTTTATCTAATTCTATGTTTTTAAATCCTAAAGATATGAAATTGCACTATGGTGATCTCACTGATAGTACCTGCCTTGTGAAGATCATCAATGAAGTCAAGCCTACTGAGATCTACAACCTTGGAGCCCAGAGCCATGTCAAAGTAAGCCATTTTCATTATCATGGTTTCTCTGGCTGTGTTCTGAGTTATCTGAATTTTATTTTTTTCTGTTGTTTCTTAATACAGTAATACAACCATAGTCCTCAAATTTAATCATCAATATTAGTTTGGGTATTAATGAATCCTAATAGACATACTAATACATTTTTTAAAAGTACGTTCTCTGTTATTGAACAATATAATAAAATCTTACTGCTAACATTAAAATAGCAGTATTCCTTTATTTTATGTTGATCTTGTAGTTGTGAGTGCCACTTGAATGTATTTTCTGCCATTCCAAACTCATTGTAAAGAAATGTATTTGAGACTTCCAATCAAGATGAAGGTGTAGGTAAACGTGGCTTGTCTCCTCACACAACCACGTTAAAATTACAGCTAAACTACAGAATAGCTATCCCTCAGAACAGTCAGAAAATTGAGCAGTATGGCAGTCCAACAACTAAGGAATTAAAGAAACCACATTCACCCAGATGGTAGGAGGGGTGGAAGTTGGAGATGCAAATAGGCTGGTCCTAAACCTACGAGTGGTAGACATAAAATGGAGGGATAGCTTGGGAACAAGGGACCCCAGCCTAACATTAGACCACCCAGCCCAGGGTTCTAGTGCCAGGATGAGCCCCCATAACTTCTGGCTATAAAGGCCAGTGAGGGCAGGGTTGGTGGAAGGAGCTGAGGTATTCTCAGGTGTCCCCCACTCATGGACTTACTCATACTCACTCCCTCTGGGCTCCAGCACTGAGGCAGCACCTTGAAGGGCACCAGTAGCATACTGGGAGGAACTGAAGTGTCTGGTTTCAGAGCAAAAGCTGAGGACAGCTTCCTCCCAGACAAAACTGTAGACAGTGGCCGTTGTTCCTTTTCTGAGCCCTCCTCCACACAGAGCCACATATCTGAGCACCATATCTGAGTCTACATCAACCTGGCTCACACAGTCCCGCTGTGACGATTACCTAAGGCTCCACTTCATCCAACTTTTGGACCCATGCAAGCTGATAACAGTGGCTTTTCCATATGAATGACTGGGCTAAGTTCAGACTTCAGACCTTCTTACATCAGCTCAAACAAGCAATAGCTGAACCTAGCCCCTGTACCTCTCACTGGATGGCCCCAGGCTTGGCACTAGCAGTAGCCATCTGCACATTGCTTTATAGCTTATACCAAGGGGCCCCAGTCAGAACACAGGTGGCGGCTGACTTTGGCCTATACCACCTGGGAAACCCCAGAGCATGCACACCCAGTGGACTATTACAGACCATGTCAGAGCACCACCGCCCAACCACCTTCACAAGCTAGCTAGGGACATAGTTCCTGGCCAGTGGTCACAGCCAATCCTGACAATAATCAAGACCCACTACAAGAGGAAGGAGTACTCAGCTCACATGGAGGGCACACCTTAAGTACCCAGATTAGGGGATAGGGGAGGCTGTGCTTCTGGACCCTACAGGATACCTACTACATTAGGCCACACTACCAAGACACAGAGTCAAAGCAGCATACCCTAATACATAGAAACAAACACAGGAGGCCACCAAAATGAGGAGACAAAGAAATATGGCCCAAATGAAAGAACAGAATAAAACTCCAGAAAAAGAACTAAACAAAATGAAGAAAAACAATCTCATCAGATACAGAGTTCAAGACACTGGTAATAAGGATGCTCAAGGAACTCAGTGAGTATTTCAACAGCATAAAAATGATCCAGTCTGAAATGAATGAGGCATTAATTGAAATAAAGAACATTTTCCAGGGAAGCAACAGCAGAGTGGATGAAGCTGGGAATCAAATCAATGATTTGGAATACAAGGAAGGAAAAGGCATCAATCAGTACAGCAAGAAGAAAAAAGAATGCAAAAAAGGATAGTGTAAGGAGCCTCTGGGACAACTTAAAGCATTCCAACATTCACATCATAGAGGTGCCAAATGAGAAGAGAAAGAACAAGAAATTAGAAACCTATTTGAAAAAATGAAAGAAAACTGTTCTAATTTAGTGAGGGAATTAGCCATACAAGTCCAGGAAGCACTGATAGTTGCAAACAAGATGGATGCAAAGAGGACCAAACCAAGACACTTCATAATTAAAGTGCCAAAGCTTAGAGAGAGAATCTTAAAAGCAGTAAGAGAAAAGCAGATGATCCCTCAAAGGAGTTTCTATAAGACTGTCATCTGATTTCTCAAAGAAACTTTGCAGGCAGGAAGGGACTTGGAAGAAGTATTCAAAGTGATGAAAAGCAAGGACCCACAACCAAGATTACTCTCTCCAGCAGAGCTATCATTTAGAATAGAAGGGCAGATAAAGATCTTCCCAGACAAGGTAAAGCTGAAGGAGTCCATTACCACCAAACCATTATTATATGAAATATTAAAGGGACTTATTTGAGAATAAGAATAAGATCAAAACTATGAACATTAAAATGGCAAAAAATACTTAACTATCAACAATTGAATCTAAAAAGCAAACTAAGCAAACAAGCAGAACAGAAACAGAATCATAGATATGAAGAACATTGGGATAGTGGGCAGTTAGGAGAGTTTCTGGGGTCATGGGGGAAAAGGTGAAGGGATTAAGTACAAATTGGTAGGTACAAAATAGACGGGGGATGTTAAGAGCAAGTATTGGAAATGGAGTTGCCAAAGAACTGGTATGCATGACCCATGGACATGAACAAAGGAGTGGGATCACTGGAGGCAGTGGGGGGTGCTGGGTGGAGGGGGGCAAATGGGGAAAACCTGGGACAACTGTATTGCATAATCAATAAAATAAAAAAAGCTTTGTTAAAACAGAACTCAATAAAACTTATATTTTAACATTAATTTTTGGTAGTGGTTATATCACTGGCTGAGAATAATACATTTTTTGAGTCTTAATAATATGTTAATGAAATTAACTTTTTTATTGTGAGTAGTAAAAAAATCATTGCAAGAAAAACTTTTACCTTTTGTCTCAATATGATATAGCTAATGTTGATTTCTTTCCCTTTTTTCAGATTCTCTGGTAGTCTTATCTACCTCTCTTTAGTTTCTTTCTTTCTTTCTTCCCTTCCCTTCCCTTCCCTTCCCTTCCCTTCCCTTCCCTTCCCTTCCCTTCCCTTCCCTTCCCTCCCCTCCCCTCCCCTCCCCTCCCCTCCCCTCCCCTCCCCTCCCCTCCCCTCCCCTCCCCTCCCCTCCCCTCCCTTCCCCTCCCCTCCCCTCCCCTCCCCTTTCCTTTCTTCTTTCTTTTTTTTAAATTCTGGAACAAGTTGCAGTAACTAAGAAGCCCATCCCCACAGTTCTAGCAGTTAGTTTAATTAAAGTTTTTGTTGCTAAATTCTATTGCTGACTTGAGTGAGTGAAATCTGAAGCCAGCGGTGATACTATAGCTAGTTAGATAATTATTCAATCAGGTTAGTTAGTGGAACTTTGAAATAAAAGCAAATTAACTCCAAAACAGTCCAGAAAACCTCTTAAGCTTGATGAATGAATTCAGCAATATTATTTCAGAAGGTATTGAAGGTAATTTGTTAATTTATTTGGTATTTGTCTGTACCCTAACTTTGAGCAGAATGGAATCTATATGCCTGTTTTCTATCTGATATTTTAAGGGAGAAATTATAAATTGGATCAAGTGAAACCAGGTATAGAAAATAGAGAAACATGGTTATAAGCCAAGCTTGTAATTGATATTCAATTTAAAAATTGAGTGTAAATCTTATAATTGTTCTCTAAAATATTAACCTTGAAGGATGGCAACATATCAATCAATAGAAACACCTCTTGTGATGTCTTAGGAAAAAAAAAATTAACTCCTTTCTTAATTTCTGGTGTTTCTGTTCTGTAACCAAGCTTAAGCTTTGAGCTGTGAAAGGTATCAAGGTTGGAGCAGAGCTGTTTTTCTAAATGGTTCTAAATGTATTTTCCTATTTTGAGTGGGTATTATGAACACCATACCTTGAGAAATTATCACTACTCTGTCCTATAGAGAAGGAGTGACTATCACTCCAGGAAGAACAATTTATTTACCCCTAAATGAAGTGATCAGTCCATATTCTGCATTATAATTTATATGGCTACTTTACCTTCCTGACCAACCATGAGAGTATCTTCCAGACAAAATAAAATGTTTTGCAATGACTGTACTGTTGTTTAATTTCCTTAAGATTAAGAAGTTTCCTCTGGGATTATAGATAGTTTATCACCTCTAAAAGCTATAAAATGGCATGGTGTGAGATGCAGGAAGTTTTATAAAGATTTATTTGTAGATGGCCTCCTGTCTACCAAAATGTTTTTATAATTCAAAAAGTTTGATATACTTTCTTTAACTTGAAGTGAGCCTAATAATATCTGCTCATCCTTCTAAGGTGGTTGTACTTTAAGCATAGAAAGCATAGGAGATTGAGTTGATTTCCTTCTAAGTTGCTATGTATATGAAGTTTATCTGTTTTTATTGTGTTTGGCCTGCTCCCAAAGGTGGGTTAATTGGCAGAAATGGTACTTAATTGAATATGAATTTTTGCTTATAAGGTCATTTAGCCCTTCAACAAATATTTGCGTGCATAGTAGAGTGAAGGACACAAAAATGTGTAAAACCCATTTCTGTTCTGGAGGCTCTCAACTTTCGTAGGGGTGGTGTATTGCAAATGACAGAGGCTGCTACTAATTTTGGGCCTTCAGAGCAAGTTGAAAGAGAACTTTAGTTTGAGGGAATTATGCATATTGTTGAGGTTTAGGAAGGAAGTTTATAGCCAAAGTTAGGAAATGGTAGTTAAAATGGATGTAATAACAAAAGGCCAAGAATCCGAAGTCAGAAAAATTGAGACATGCTTGCAATGTGATGAGCATTCTAGATTAACTGAGCAAAAAGTTTGTTGAGGAGAAATGTGAGGTAAGTCTAGGTAGGAAGTTGGGCTGCATTTGGGCAACTCCACATGCTTTTGAACAGGGGAAAAAGATTTAGAGGTGAGTTTTACAGGTAAGAGTCTTGAGATAGGGCTTTAGAAAATATAGGAAGCTATTAGATGAAAGATGGTGGCATAATTGGGAATGATGAGGGTGAAACAGGATGCTGGTAGAGCTAATCTCTCTGCTGGTAAGATATGAGTAGCCAGACCAGAGGGAAAGTGATTCTTCAGTGTCCAGGGAGCCTCACATTCAAGGAAGAGCTATTGGAGTCAGGTAGAGGAAATGAGAAGTTTCCTCCTCAATACAATCTATTGGCAGTACTGGAAGGACATTCAGGTGAAGCAGGTCATGAGAGGTAGTTTAAAATATGTTACGAGGTTTGAAAGAGATGTGGGTACAGAGATGTAAATTCAGTTCTGGGGGTTCTTGAGATGCCACAGCAGCTGCCAGGAAAAGAGGAATAGAAGTAAGGAGATTGAACCTTGGGAACATCCATGTATTTATATTGTGGAAGGAGCAACAATAGTCATTAATGACAGGAAGTAGGAGATGGAGAGGCAGGATGGTAGAATTGTATCACAGAAGTAAAAAAAAACTAGGCCATTTCAAGCAGGAGGGGGTGTCATCATTGCTAGATAATGCAGATAAGACTGGGAGAATAAATGCCAGGAAAAAGTCATTGTCGTTGGCAGTTAGGTTAGATGATTTGTGACTTTAAAAAAAGATCATTTTAGTGATGTGATAGAAGAGTTAGCCAGAGTGCAGAGGGTTTAGAAATTGCGGGGTTATGAGGGAAATGGAAATTTAGTGGAGTCTTTTCTAGAAGTTTCCTGGTATAAGGAAGCGAGAGAATATCACAGTTTAGTTTACTTCCCTAGAATTTCTGATTTATTAGGTCTAGAGTGAGGTCTGAGAACTTCCATTTCAAGGACCTGTCCAGGGGCTACTGCTCTTGATCTGGGAACTTCACTTTGAGAACTACTGATCTAATGCTTCAGATTTCTTGGTTTACCCATATGTAATAACAGGGGTGGGGAAAAGTAGGTTTATAGTTATAACACAAATAAATAATACAATAATTAATAAATGATAAGAGAACAAACTCTGTGTTTCGTGTACTCACAACTATAGACCTACTTTTGCCCACCCTGTATGTGCCTTAATGTATTCTTCTTAGGCCTTCTTCATTTAATGTATCAGCTTTGGAATCTAATGTGGTAAAGCCCTGTTTCATCCCAGTTAATGACTTTGTGAGCTTTTAAAGCCTAAAATCCTATCCTTAGACTCAGCAGTGTCAAGAATGAAAAGAATCTAAGGGCAATTCAATACACATGTATGTTTATTCCAAAATTCTTTACATTCAGAAATCTTTTTCTAAGCAGTGTATAGTCCATGAGAATAAATACTTTTGGGTACTCCCAGTATTTTAGGAGAATAGTATGGGTACAAGTCACTTTCAGAGTGTCCTTTATAAGGTCATGTTCTGTGTCACTATTTCTTCTGTGCTCTAATGTCATATTGATTCTTAGTCATGAAGAGAGTGGGTATGGGTCAGGAGCTGGCATGATGGCAGCTGATGATGACAGACTGCCTGGTTGTTCTGCAGAGTTTGCTGTGTTTCCTTACAACTCCTAAGCTCTGTGCACTGAGCTTCAGTTGTCTTCCTGTTCTAGCAGCTTGTTAGGTATTAGGACAGAAAATACATATTTTGTTCCTTATAATTAATTTCTGTATATTAGTCAGCTTTATAGGATTTATTGCATTCATAGACAGTCGTTTTTAAACAAAAGCTCTTTCTGACAATGAAATGCTTGCAATAAGATGAAATAAAATACAATTTCTTATTATTTGGTTTGGAACTCTTTTGAAAGAAGGTTCTAATATTAGCACATTTTTGTATTTAATTTTGAATTCATGACTTTAGACTGGGCATTGTTCGTGTGGGCTTCTCTTTGCACAGAATAAAGTCTTCTGTCACTCTTACTTCCCATTAATTTGATGTGGGCTATGGTATGCTAAAAATAAGGAAAATAAAATAATAGGAAGTTGGTCTGGTTTCCTGGAAGAAGATGAAATTGGTTCTTGGAATAAACCCACAGCAGTCTGGGAAATACTGACTGAAGACATTTTTCTGAATCATAAACAGTAAAATTATGACTCATGATGTGTAGGTCATTGAGAGGCTGATTTGATCTTACATGGGAGAAAGTGAGAGATGACTGAAATGTACTAGTTTTTAAAAGTAGTGAAAACTAGCATTCAAGTAGGACCAAATTATCCAATGTATAATTGCCTATTTAGATGGGGAAATGTTTTAGAGCCTGCTTTGTGTGTGTGTGTGTGTGTGTGTGTGTGTGTGTGTGTTTCCTTCTTTAACTGTGTAAATAATAGCTGTTTAAAAATTAATTTCTATCTTAAATTTCTTATCTGTTCAACGTTCCTTGTTATCATGTTTTTGATTTTTGTACTGTTTTTCACAACTGCTTTGATAATCTTATGTTGCGCTTGAAGTCACAGCATTGGACTAGATCTTTCTACAGTAAATGTAGGCCAGTGTTACTCCCTTTCATCTCACAATGTCATGTTGGAATTGCCTTTATTTTTTTCAAAGAATGAAAATTATGCAATCATGAAATGTTAGAATTAAAAGGAACTTTAGGAACAATTTAATATAATTTTCATTTTAAAATAAAGTTGCCTGCTCAAAGTCACACATCTGGTTACTGGCCAATTCTGGCTTGGAACGCAGATCTTGATATTCTACAATTTGTTTTTAAGACCATCCAGGAAAATGATTATCTCTACTAGTAATAATTTTAATGTAAGATAACTTAAGTACTTCCTTTTTCTACATATCTAAGTTTCTTCTTAAGCTAATTTTTTCCCCTTGTGTCTTTAGTAGAGAGAGGAAGTCATTTTGAGCAGGATTTCTAAATTCCTTTTCAGTGTTGAAAAACATTATTGAGTCTTCTTTTAACATTTCTTTATTCAAATTGAATAATTCTATACTTTTCTTTCATTTTCTAACTCTTTAATTTATTACTTTCCTTTTCAATTCTATATAAATTACCTGGTTAAATTTGTTTCACGGCATAAGTGCCCGGGAGATAAATTGAGATATGGCTGAGTGAGTGGGAGCAGGACTTTCAGTTCTAGTTGTGTGGGACCAGTTAGCAGATTCTGAACACGGAAGCACAAAGGAGTTGATCTGAATTGTCCCCACAGTGGTACTTCTAGCGCAGAAAGCTAGGCAAGAAGCAGAGTTGATTGTGAGCCAAGTAGTTAGGGTAATGGCTAGGCAAAATTAGAATCAGGGAGCAATGAGAAAGAAAAGCCAGTTCAGGGAATGAAACTGGTAATAAAAACATGCATGGGAATTAAAGAGTGGCCCCTGGGAAGGGGACCGAGCAATTTTAACCTTAGTTAAAACATTGTTATCTCCAGTGGGTTTTTCCTTGCTAGTCCCGAGAGTTGAAATTTATAGCTGGCGCACTAATTCCCATATTTATCTCCAGGAAGCCTAAACCTCTTGTGGCTGCTCTAATTGAGGGGAGGGGGCTGGGTGACTAAATATACTGGGAGAATTGCTTATGGTGAGGAAGAGCAGGTGCCGAGGTTGACACATCTGGTTCTGTAACTGAATAACCCAGTTACAGAACAAAATAAAAGTGTAACACAGTGTGGCCCTTTACTCTGTACTTATAGCAAGGGTACAGAGCAGACAGCAGAGAGGGTTGTTCTTCTGTGTCCTTGCTCATTCTTTTCTTTATATTGGATCCCAGGGAGCCTGACAGAGAGGTGTGAGTAAAGTAGGAAAACGGGGACTGGGCAGGGGCATAGCTGTTGCTATTAAAAAGGGGACTCTCAGAACATTTTAAAATCTGGGTGAGGCTCTCGCCCCACATCTCACACAACTGCTTGTTAGAACTCATTCCATCAAGTTGTGTGAGTACAGCTATCTTTCTGCCCCTTCTCGTTGCTGCCTTTTACAAGGGTCCAATGCACAGAGAGGCTCAGAGAACACCGATGCGTGTTAGAGTAGATGACTCTGTCATGGGGCAGAAGGGAAGGAGGTAGGTTTTCATGGGACACTGTAATACAGGCAAGAGCTTTCAAATTAGGGGGACACATCAGAATTCCCAGGACACATTCTGAAATTTCAGATTCAGGCCCACCCCGTAACCTGGGTGTGGTGTTTTACCTAGCTTCAGATCCTGGCCATGTCACATGCTAGCTATGTGACTTTGGCAGAGTGCTCAGCTTTCCTAAGCTTCCGTTTTCTCATCTATAAAATGAGTACCCACTTTAACTTGTGGGCTTTTGCGATATTCTTTCCTAGGTATCCACCTGCCTCATTCCCTTAGTTTTTCCCAATTTTTGCTTTAATGTCAGCTTCTCAGCAAGGCTGTCCTGACCATGCTGTTTACACAGTAACTCGCCTGGGAGTGGTAGCACTGTTAGTCCATCCTGAGGGAGTAAAGTAGGCTAACAAATAAATGTAGGAGCTGTGGCAGAGGGGAACAGGAAATGCAAATTGGCTATTCTGCTGCTCCCCCCAATCCCTGTGTGCTCTCTGCTCATAATTTAGGCTAACATGGAGAAATTATCCAGTGAAGTGAACACACTAAGGTAATATAGTGAGTCAGTTCAAATGTCTGTAGTTCCTGCTGCTGAAACTTTATTTGTTATGACATATTATAAAGGGAAAAATGATGTTTTGGAGCCTTGGTTTTTTATTAAACGAGCCATAGAATTCTGAGGTGAAAGAGGTCTTGGCGAAGAGCCAGCTCAAGCCCTTATTTCGTCGTAAAGTGCTGCCTGGAACTTTCATTTGATGACCATCAGAGCCCACTATCTAGGCTGAAACCCAGATCTGACACCACTTGGTTTTCTTGTCACACTACTGATCTAAGAAGACTGAGGGGAGGTGTGTCACTGATCTGTGAGGAGAGGATAACACAAGACTGATGTTTGAGGTTTTACCTCTCTTGTCATTCCCACTACTTATTATAGTGAGGTAAAGTTTTGATACAATAGGTTTAAATTAAAAACATTGTTTTTTCCTTGCTGGAGGGAACTGGTTATAATTAATATCACATGAGTAGTGTTTCCATAGCTAGGGAGATCCCCAAATACAATGCAAGGTGTAATGTTAACATGTCAGTGATAAAATTGGTATATAGGGAAAATAGAAATCCACAGTACTAACTCATCAGGAATAATCACAATTTTTGTGGTTACGATAATTGGTTCAATTCAGTATAAGTTTTTTATATAGTGCCTATATTGTCCTGGTGTGTAAGTTTTCCTAAAAGCTGTGGGAGGTAAATAATTGCTACTTATGTAATCAGGAAAATCAATGGCTTAATAACCAGAATGAGTAAATTGTTTCTATTTATATACTTACTTTTTAAAAAGAAATTTCAAAGATGGTTACATGACTATACTGTCAGGTAAACCAGTTTAAGAGTTAAAAATAAATATTTTTGCCCTGGCCGTGTGGCTCAGTCAGTCAGTTATAGCGTCATCCCAATACGCCAAGGTTGTGGATTCAATCCCACTCAGGGCACATACAAGAATTAACACATACCGCCCCCCCCCTTTCCTCCCTTCATCTCTCAAATCAATAAATAAAACATTTAAAAAATATTTTAAAAATATTATAAATGCATTTTTGTCCACATATTAGTTTAGACACATTGTAACTTCATGTTGGGTCTCCGAAGATAACTTAATTTGCTTAATAGATATGTAGGCTTATGTATTTTATGAGGTTTAAAATTTTTATATCTTCATAGATAATTCTTATTTATGTATGTGCTCAGAGCAATGTAAAATCACTCTAATTTGGTAGCAAATTATTAATGTTGAAATTATGCAGTACCTATCTGCAGAAGGCTTTATTACTTAGTAAAGGACAGTTGAGTATAACTTTGAGAACCTGAGTATTAATAATATCCATGCATACAATAAAGTGTCTGTTTCTGGAAAAATTAGGTCTCTTACAAGTTAAGGGGGTAAGCTGAATGCAGCAAATATTGGATGCTTTTACTTTCTGTAGACAGATAGCCTGGGTGATATAAATCTCTGTGCTTAAGTAAATTGTGTTTTGCTTGTTTTTGTTCTCCATGCCTCTACTTCTTTCTGATTGATCTTGTTGTCTGTCACCTCTGTGGACACAGTACCCATTTTTTTTTAGTAACTACTTCAGTTTATTACAAGGTGAAATTGCAATATAAAATCTTTTCATAATTTAATGTTTGTGCTTACAGCAAGTGAATAAACTGCACTAATGTAAATATGGCTCATCCACTCCTATGGTTCTTAGCAGGAAGTTTAGCATTTTTTATCTTATATTAATGAGGGCAAAGAGGGACCGTACACTGTTGGTCGGTCCCCTGTGTCTTCTGGCTCAAATTCTTCTTGGAAGTCTGTTATGGATTTGAGCAATTGAATTCAAATCTAAAACCACTTTTAAGTTTTTTATAGTCAATTAAGGATTTATATGAGAGAGAACACTCTATGAAAGTTCTCCTTTCCCTGTTCAAACAGATTGTTCTGTTTTATTAGATCTAGGTGGTATTGTAATTTTGATAACAGCTAATAATGTTTGGAATTTTGCTTATAATTAGTGGACCTCACAAAGGTATGTTTGTTGGGTTTTGTACTTTTAATCCACTTACAGTAGTGACTTGTCTACTAAATAAAATCCAAAGTATTATTTTAGCTTTGCAGCAATATGCTGTTATTAGTGAAAATAGCTAAATAGACATGTTTATTTAATATCAATTTCTAGATATTTTTATAAGCACAAATAGTAAACAAATAGTAAGGTAGTGAAGGCACTGTGAGTGAAACTATTAGTCTTAGACTTTTAATGATGAATGGAAAAGTGTTTTTGGATTCCCAGTGAGACTAGAATATGTAACTTGAAGAAGTTAAAATGTAGACATAAATAACATGTTTAATACCACAGTTAGATGTATCTATTTTTCTCCCAACAACAACCAACTTGTGTGCAAATTTAAGAATTTAAACTTAATAGCTCTTTTAAAACACCTAATAAAGTTTGGTCTCAAATATGATTCCTACTTTATCCTTTTAGTATAAGTAGAATTCATAAAATTCTTTGTTACAGTTGGATTTTTAATGTTGGTATAGTAAGATAAAGTGAAGCCTTTTTTATTTCAAAGAAATTTAATGCATAAAATGTTTTTATTAACTTATACTCCGTCATTGACTGGATACCTTACCAGTGCCAGTGAGAAATAAATTATAAGAAAATTGTTTTAATTTAGTTTTTATTTTTTGAAAAATTTCTAGCATCAAAGATTAATAGAGTTCATTATGTTACTCTTTTAGTAATATTCACATAATATGTACATTTTTTAGGGATGTTAATAAAAAAATCATCCATGATGAATATAAATTTGCTTTATTTACAAGTAAATATGCATGCAGGCTTGGTTTTGCTTATTGAACTATGTTAATACATTGTGTAGGTAACAATTACGTAGTTATTGTAAATGGCAAATTGGTAGAAGGAAGGCAGCCAGTTGTTTGTTATGTCAGGGTAAAATCTTTCCTTTGGTCTCCTTTCCACTCCCACTCCTATATATTTTATTGGTGCTAGTTTATTTAACAGTAAAATGTGTGTTAGGAATCAGTAGTATTGACAAAATAAGCCTTTAAGGTACATTCTTTAAGACTGTTAACACATCATTAGTCCTGATTGAAAATATCAGTCTTTACCTTTACTCTGTGGAGTAATCGTTAATTTTATTTATTTATTTATTTATCTATTTATTTATTTATTTGCATAAGGGCCCCATAAGTTCATACTGGGCTGTTTTTCTTGTTTGTTTGTTTTTTGACACTGACATTTGTCAGGACAGTTCAGAGCCAATGTAGTCCGAACTTAAATGGGGAGGTTGAGAGGTGTGTTCTCGTACAGTTCTCGTCTTCCCTAGAAAAGAAGCATTTGAGTGTTTGACCGAGGTTAGTTGATTATTAGATCATAATATTAGAGTTAGTGGTATTTTAAATAATGTAAGTAAGTACTTTTTTATCTGGTTGCTGTTACATTTACTTTATATTAAATATTATGAAACTTTTGGCTTAATGATCATTGAATCAAACTATTTGGCAAGATACTTAGATTTTAATTTTGCAAAAATTAGTTAATATTATTGTGATTATTTAAGTAACTTAGAATTTAACACATTTTTTTGAAACCTTTTTTTCTATCATAACTATAGAAGTTGCCATATTAGCTAAAATTTATATAATGGAAAAAGTGTTGGTTTTGGTTTATGTTAAGTAATGCGTCTTCAGTACCCCTTCAGTTTTAGAAAGTTGCCTCACAACAAAATAAATAAAAATTCCTGGTAAGCTTCTACATTTTTGTGGGGAAGGGAATTATTTCTGAAGTTCCCCTTGTCATCTGTCTGGAGACATGATACTTTTTGGAATGGGGAAGTTTCTGCTGCTTAGAAGAGTGTTGTGCTTTTTTACAAACATAGATGGCAGCAAAGTGTTACAGGACAGCGGAAGTCAACCCTTTAACTATAATGGAAAATGAGTGAGTAACAATACAAACTTACTTCTGTCAACATAGATGCCTGTGTCCTGTAGCTAAACATAAAATAAGAAAGAAAGCCACTATTGATAACACAAGAGTATACGAGAATGAGGAAGGCTATAAGAAGCTATAATACACTGAATTTCTGGACAAATCCCAGGTGGGAAGACTTAATCTTTTAAGGTATGTCATCCACTCCTGTATGATGATAGAAATCAGCCAAGATAATATGCATGTCAAAATAAAAAGACAGTGAAGAGCTGGCGGGGTGGTAGGGAAAGGGAAAAATAAAAGAGAAACCATGCACAAGTTGCAGCGGCAAGTAATGATACTGTAGAGTTTGGCCTGCATGTCTCTTTAGTTAAGCAAGTTACGAAGAGGAAATGTCAGTCCCCGAATCAGGCAAACATTCCATGGGAACTTTTGCTCAAATGTCAGTATTTTAGAAAATAGAACTGCAGTATATTATGGTTTGGTCCTCACGCCAGATTTGCTATTAAATAGAGAAGTACAAATACAATTTTATGTCTTAATTAGCATTCCCAAATAATGACATAATCACTATAAAATATGACAGCTGTTTTAATTAATATTTAATACATGCTTGTTTCTGAGGACCTTTCTGTGGCTTCCCACAAATTTCCAAAGTAATTTTCAAGTTTTAGAACTGAATTTGGTGAAATCACAGACATGAGGATCCAAGGAAATGGAATTGTGTGTATCAGAAATCTGAGATATGGAAGCATGTTATAAAAAAGTAATTTATAACATGTTCTGAACTATCAAATCATGTCAGTATCTTACTACTTATAAACATAATAAGGGCTCCTTAATAACTCTAGAATAATGGTAATAGAGTTCAGAAAAACATTTCCTGTACCCTTTAGTTTTTTTCTGATCTACTCTCTGGCTGTTTAGTTCCACAGACTAATCTCTGTGTCACAGAGTTGATTGCAAAGGTGTGTATAACAACTTGCTCAAATGCAATGTCTGGCAAGTCTCTCTTGTGACAGCAACTTATTTCTCACATAATTATTTTTTTTAGTAAATTTGATATCGTAACACCTTTTCCCCTCATTTCTGGGTTCAAAAAATAGCACTTAATATAATTTATTTCTCATACTTAATAAAGGGTTACTTGAGAGTATATTGCTGTTCACTCTCTAGCTGCTTCAAGCAAATAAGGTTAGCAGGGAATGTGGTTTGTCGGGGGTGCGGTGGTTTCCAGCCCCATTTGCTGTGCACTGTAATGTGCCTCAGTGTTGTTTTAATGAAGCATAAAACATTCCGGCTGCTGCTTGTTACTTATCAGTGATTGAATGATTATACTGTGTCACATATCAGTAGAAAAAGAAGATACACACATATATGTTCTGTTTTAAACAATCTAGTGTGTTAACTTCAGTTTGTATGTATACATAGATCTGTGTTACTCTTGATATTTTTAGTAGTGTGGGCTGTATAACATACAAACTAAGAAAATTTAAAAATTTTGAATTTGATTCTAAATATGTAATTATTTTCTAATTTTGTGAGCTTTCATTTTCATTAATTAATGGAATTTTATACTAAACTTCACTATCATTTAATTCTTAAAACCAAAGTCTAATGTTTTGAATTAGTTACATATAAATTTCTTCATAAATAACTTAAAAATATCAAATATATTTGTCTTAGAAATATATATTAATATATATAATTTAGATTAACATATGCTCTTTGAAAACATCTTTTAACCAGAATGCAGTATGTTTTGCAGGTGATGGCATACTTTTTCTTTTACACTTTTAATTTCTTTTTGGCAGTCATTAGACTCCTTTTTTTCTTAATAGGATAGTATCATGCAGATTATTTATGTGACCTTTTCACTACCACACTTTTCATATAAAGGACAGCATTGCAACACCACTTCCTCCAATTGGTTGGTTTCAAAGAATCATGTCTAAAGTTGGCAAATTCAATGGAAGAACATTGTCTTAAAACTTTTTAAAAAATCAATATATTGATTTTCTTAATATTATTAGTACTGGCATATCAATTTTCCCTGTTAAAATTAAATATTTTACATTAACAATTAAATATTTAACAATTAAAATTTTCAATTTGTTTATAATCTTTAAATGGATTTTAGAAAGAATGCACTCTATAAATAATTTTTATGCACTTTTTAAACTAGAAAAACATATGTCAGTTATTTTATTGGCATCTTATAACCAATTTAATTTGTGATGGTTTTACATTTGTAAAATGACTAAATCTTAGAAAAATCATAGGTATTAAAAAATTTCCACTATAATATAATGACAGCTTGAGTATTTTTCCTAATTGTGTTAACTTTCATGTAATGAAAGTTGATGAATAAAATAGAGTGCAATCCATTGTTTGGAATTACATTGTTAAAATATTAGTGCTTGTGATTCTTAGCTTTTCTTCCTTATTATGCCCAAATCGTGCATTAAAAATAATTGATAAAATGTTTTAAAATATAAAAATATATTTTAAATTATTTAGATTAATAGATGAGAGAGACTATAATCCCAAAGCGTGTTTTTCTCTTATGACCACCGTTTTTCATGAAGTTTAATAATCAGTGGAAATGTTAATTTTATATAAATGCCCTAATTTTTAATTTTGGCCTTAAATTTATCCTTTAAAAATTCCCTTTTCTTTTTTATAGGATGCATCTTTATTTTTGGATTGAACACGTGAATTCATAAGTGTATTGCCCATAGTTGTATTCTTTGAGGGATGATTTTACATAGATTTGATGTGCTTTCTTATTTTGTGGGAGATTTTTTTATATCTCTAACCCTCCCACCCCACTTTCCCTTTCAGTTTCTTCTTGAGGTTTCCACTTATCAAGTTGAACATTATTTATGATGATGAGTCTTGGTGGTACAACTTTATTTGCATTGGATCCAGAGACAATCCATAAAACACAAGGTCTCCACTGTGTGAAATATTAGCTTGTCATTTTTTTTCTGGAGTTTTCTCTTTTGACAAGGTTCATGGAATTTTTCTTTTCTTTTTTTATCTGTTTCTCACGCTAATTTGAAAGAATTTATAAGTATATCATTTGGGAAGAGATATATTTTTACTGACAACACAAATATCCCTTTTACACAATTATCTGATCAGAGATTTTACATTGTAAACCAGGAAAAACTCATTCATTATAATGTAGCATAAATATTATTTAGTATTTTTTACAAAAACTTCTTTGTAAAATCTGGCATTTGAACACGTTCACATTTTTATATCTTTTTCATAATAAAATGGAAGTTTGCAGAGTTTTGACTCATCTTATTTTCTTGCATTCTTAAAGAAAATACTAGTACAGTTCAAAACTTTTGGTCAAATAAGTCTCTGAATAAGAATTACATTTCTGTGTACAACAACAACAATGAAGTTCAGAGATTTTAATGCTTGCCTTTTCTTTTCAGGGTCATTTCACTTTCTGCACTGTAGTAATCTTAATTCCAGATGTTAACACATGACAATCATGTAGTGTTCTAGTCACATGTTTTTTGGGGGTGATTTTTTTTACAAACATTATCTCTGTGACCTGATGCTGTGTGTGGTATTTTGATTTCTCAGTTACATAGATTTTGTTGCTGTCATTGATTTTTTATGTTCAGTCTTTCGTCTGTTTGTCATATGTTTGTTGCCGCATATCAGATCCCTCACTGAATAATCTGTAGTTTATTTAAATTCTACTGTAACTTCAGACCTTTATGAATAGAAGTTCATAAAATTAAAGTTCGTTGCATATACAGATATTTTAATGGAAACATCACTATAATGATGAAAATACTGATTGTTGGAACATTTAAGACATCAGGAAAACATACTTAAACATGGCAAATGTCTGAAAATTCACAAAATGTTTATTTCTTAGAAATTTGTATTAAATCTAAAAGATAATGATATGGCTGGCACATGAGCTAAGGAGTCACTATATTGACAGTTTTTTATGTATTATTTAACTTAGTTTAAATTATATAATCTACATTTTTGATCTTATTGATCTTATATCAGTGATCAATAAATTGAAATGTACAACATTCTAAATAGTAGAACAGGGTACTTTCTCTTTTTTTTTCTTTTCTAAATTTATTTTTAGAGAGAAGGGAAGGGAGGGAGAAAGAGAGGGAGAGAAACATCAATGTGTGCACCCCCAATTGGGGATATCGCCCGCAACCCAGGCCTGTGCCCTGACTGGGAAGCAAACTGGCGACCCTTTAGTTTGCAGGCTGGCGCTCAGTTTACTGAGCTACACGGGCCAGGGCAGTACTTCTTCTTTATAAGAGGAAATAAAATGAATTGCACTTGTCAAAGCCTTTGTCTTTTTAGTCATGTAAAGCAAAACTTATGAAAAAAAAAATAACTTCTCTGGGTCTCAATTTTCTTATCAGTAAAATGGTGTGTGAGACGCGTCGGGAAGTAGGCAAGAGTCAGGGAATACGTTCTCTAAAATCTCTTTCAACCTTAAAATTCTTTGATTCTGTGATATGTTTTTGCAGTGATATTATGCTTATTAATATAAAGTATGTTTTTTTAATCTGAACACAAGTGTTAGTCAAAACTAAGCTTGAAAAGTTCAAACAGTTTCTCTTGACAGATTTTAGTATACAATGGTTTTCTCAGAAAATATTTGAAATCCTCATTTAAATTAGGTTTATCTTTTTAGAAACTTAATACAGAATAGTGGAAACTCTAGGATAGAAACAGCATTACATCCCATTTTGTCTGAAAGTTAACATATTGCTCAATAATTCTAGGGTTAATCAAGAGCAAGGGGAAAAAATAATTCTCACTACCCTTGGAACTGAAGTTGAGTACTCTGTAAGCTGTTTGTTGATCACACTCTTGCTATGGGAATGTCATATCTTGAGAAAATTATTATGTGAATATTTTCTGGAAAGTAGAAATTTGGACAAATAAAATAAGTTAGTTTTCTGAGTAATGCATTCTAATTTTTCATATATATACATTTTCATAAAATAATTCTAAGGCATATAAATAAATATGTGTCAGTTTTAGTTTGTTTCTAAATTTCACTTTAGTAGTTATGTCTCTTATTTCCTAAAACTTTTAGACAATTGTAGTAGAATCTTATGTGCCCCAAATTTGTATTATAGATCTAAGTGAAGTTTTCCAGTTGTGATTGCACAAATTTAAAAGGTTTATTCTGTTTTACAGTGTCCAATATAGTTATAGTCATTTCTAGCACTATCCATTTCTTATGTGCTCAGCATGTTTTCTAAGCATGTGCCCACTTTACAGTTGTGTGTTGAGAACAGAACAGACCTGAGGAGAGAGTCTTTGCTGCATCCAACAAAATCTTCCTTGTAGATGTATGTTGACATTGGTCTTTAGCTTCCTTGAGCAGTAGTGATATAGCCAGTTTAGAATCTTCCTGATTGCTCACAGGGGCCTGTATTTATTATCCTGTCTACATGAATATCATGAAAAACTTCATCAATGATTGAAGATTGTTGGGAATTGTCACCAGATTGTTTCATGGGAAATCTACTCCACTTCAATTACTGTTTTCCCCTTATACAAAGTCTAAAAACTTTTTTCTTTGAAATGATTTCTTTTTTTTTTTAATTACCAAAGTAACAGCATTATAGCATATTTGGAAAACTGAAAAAGTTATCTAAAATCTTAAAACTGGAACCTACATTTTGCTGTTTTTTTCTTTCTAGTCTTTGGACTTATATAAATTCATAATAGGTGCTCAATTTTGTATCTTATTTTAGAATTAAATTTTGTAAACCAATTCTTTTTACAGTAAACAGCATTTTGATAGCTCCATAAGCTTATAGGAGTCAATTTGAAAAATTATGCAGAATGATTTTTAACTTTACATTGAGCATTATAATTAAATGCTTTCTTGTGAATTTTTATTATTTATTTGGATCCTCTCTCAAACTTTCTGTAATTGGTACTATTATAGTCATTACCAAATACCTGTAGTTAAGGGATTAGGTTGAATTTGTGTTGACCATATCACATGCCTTGGATGTTACCTAAGGCAAGTCCATTCTTTTTTTTCCTCTCATCATTTTCTATTTCTTACTTTACAAAAAATGGATTATATAATGCAAACAAACACAACTAAACACCCAGTTTTTGTTTTGTTTATTTGTATTATTTCCTTTTTTTTTCTTTTTTCTTTCCTGTTTTTTGGGGGTGTGCGTGTGTATTTTAAATATGAAAGAATGTTTTGTGGTCTTGTAGACCTGTTTTTCTTTTAACATAGAGATTTTTAAAAGCCTGAGAGGAGTAGCAAAACTAAATATATTTGAGCTTAATTTTCAGTCCATTTAGTTACATCTGGAAAGGCTGGTCACATTGGAAAAGAGTTGGTGGTGAGACTATGGGTTGCCTGTTTTGCCTTACCTTTGTAGTTTTGACATATTTAATGAGCATGTTTAATGAGCATGTTTAAAATATAGCCCAGGAAATACGATAACAAAGAATTTTTGTTCTATAAATTTGTATAATCTGATAATTATTGGGTTAATACACATATCTCTGTGTTTTCTGACAACTGTTCAGTATCTTTCCTTATCCATCAAACATTTTGCTTTATTTAGAATGTCATTTATATTGCTGTTAAATTAAAAGCTGGTCTCATTTCTGGGATGTGGAAAATGCCCAGCTGCTACTGTACCTGTAGAGTTCTAGATGAGCTTTTTGTTTTTTCTGTCAGGAGAAATTCATTGTAGGGTATGTTTGTAGTATCTTTTTCTTCCATGCTCACTAATAGGGATATCAGTTATAGAGCACCTTCTATCTTCACTGGTAGGAAAAAATGTCTATACTTCCTAGAACGACAGCATCTCAGTGTTTTAAAGTCATCTAGCCTGGCTCTGCATCTGATATTTGACAATTACATGTATTTCAAAGACATCTGTTGCCTATAACATGGCAGGCATTACATAGGTGCCAGGGGAAAAGTTATCTTATATTACCACACTTTAGGTAAATATTGCAGTAGAGGAACACAAAAAGTGCTGTATGATCTTGGATGAGGGAATGATTAATTCTAAGGATGGGAGTGGTTTGGAGGAAAGGGTGATATCAGGGAAAATTGAAGAAAGGGGACCACATTTATTCTAGAATGATTGAAGCTATATTTTGCCAGTGGTCAAAGAATGGAACTGGTTCAGAGAGAACAGCACAAGGTGAAGCCTGGTTGTGTAGCATGGCATGTTTACTCCACTTCTACTACTGGTCATGGAAATCCATTTCATCCTCAGACGTTTCTATGTGAAAAGTTGTCTCTCTGTAGTTTGTTTTACATCCATTGTTTCTATTGTTTTCCTTAGGAATTCATGCAAAACAAATCCGATTATTTTGTTACATTTCTATTCTCTTAATTTGGAAAGGGTTTTTATTCCTATGCAGACACACTTCTCCCACCTGAGCCATGTACCTCTCTTCATGGGCATACCACCCTGTTTCCTATAGCTGTCCTTTCCATTGTGAGGATTTCAGGTCCTGTCCTGATTGTTGTTGGCCCAACAAAGCCCATCTATTTGCATCCTTTTTAAGGTGCAATACTCAGGATTAAATACTGTATACTGGGTTGTGGCTTGACTGGTATGGAAAGAAATAAGGCTATCATTTTCTTTGTTCTAATGACTAAAATTCTGTTTTTCAGACCAATATTGTGAAAGCCTGTTTTGGTAACCATATCCAACTGTCCCATTATCCAGTCATACTAGATGTACTTAAACTTTATTTGTAGCTCATTATCACCTGATGTTTATGGAGATCCTCATATATGAGAGAGAGAGAGAGAGAGAGAGAGATAGAGAGAGGAGAAGGGGAGGGGAGGGGAGGGAGGGAGAGAGGGAGGAAGGAAGGAAGGAAGGAAAGAGGGTAGGGAGAGGAAAAAAATCCTTGGATATAATTTGAGTACCTGGCAATAGAAAAATGTAAGAACTAAGTTCAGTTCCCCTGAAAATGTTGTAATGTGTTCTCATCAGTTGAACTTGTTAAATGTATGAGGCTATGTATTATCCAGCTAATGGTATTTTGGATTTCCTTTTGATATGTGTTGGTTTCACATCCATCCAAACATCTGGTAAGGGTATTTCAGACCACATTGGGTTTTCTATCAGCATACTTTAAAAGTAAGCAAATCCAGCTAAACATTATGAAGTCTTCTATACTATAAACCAAGAAGCCATTTAGTTGGAAACTCAAAAGTGGAATGTAAAATGAAAATGAAATGAGATAAATTTCCCCCAAAGGCAGTCCACATTGTACTCCCTAAAGGGATGAATGCTGATATTGTACATAAAATGTGCTTTTATAAAAGCTTGGAATTTCCAAATATTTATTATGGCAGTGTTTTATACTTAAATTACATAATGAATATAGTGTCATTTTTCCTTTTAGTTCTCTTAGGCTGATAGTTTGAACTAATAAGTGATGAGACCTTGAAACTTCAGCTAAATCCTTCTTTGATAGTCTAGAGCATATATTCCACTTCAGTTTTGGAGGATTGTTCAAATTATTGTATGCCATTATAAACATAGTAAGAGTTCAGGTATTTAAAAATATTTGTTTTAATTGACCTAGTATTAGTATAAATCAAAATACCACTCAAAAATTTTTGGTTTTTACACCATTATAATTAAGAATGAGAAATAGGGTTTTTTAATTTTCTTGTTCTAGTTTGTGATTGAAATCCTAGAAAACAATGTAAAACATGTCATTTTATGAACTTAAGAGTTTTTAAAAATCTATTCTTACTTATTCAGGTTAAATGTTGCTTTGGAAATTTAATAAGAGATATTTGTGATGTACATCATTAGGAGTATTTTCTATGTAGTCATTGGTTGAATACCTAATAAATAATTTAGTTTTTAGTGGTAAATAGCTTTACTTATTACTATCAAATGAATATGTTAATTTTAATTTTTCAAATTCTTATTTTTTCTAAATGTAGGAATTTCTTATAGGGTTTTCATTCTCATTTCCAGAAGATTTTGGACTAGATAGTTCCTTAATTTACCACAATACTTTTTGTGTATAGGTAGTTGACTTCACTGTTTGTTTTCTATCTCAGGATATCATAGACTAGATTATTTGATTCAGATCTTCTTTTGAGAACAGCTAAAATATAGGATAAGGATAAAAAACCTTAAATCTCCTTAAAATAATTGAAGAACAAATGAAATAGTACACAGTTATCAGGCTAATACTTACTGGAAACCCTGGCTGGTTTGGCTCAGTGGATTGAGCGTCGGCCTGCGAGCTAAGGGTCTCTGGTTCGATCTTCCAGTCAGGGCACATCAGAGAAGGAAAACTCTGATTCCAAAAAACCTCCGCTGCCTTGCGGCATACCTCTTCAGGGGAAAGGCTAAGGGAGTAAACCCCGACAGAAAATCCGGAGCCGGAGTCCCTAAGGCGGTTTGACGTTGTAGTCAACACCAGCAACTCCTGCGGCGCACCTGAAGCCAAGCTGTATTGACTCCGTCTTTCCCTTGGATCCTTCAGCTGCGAAGAGAGGGGGGATCTGCTGCATGGGCAACAGCAGACCCTCCATATCACCCTGCCCAGGCTCTGTAGCTTCAGCTTCACTGGAGAGGACACTCCAGTGTCATCACAAGATGTCGATTCAACACGGGAGGAGACAGATACCGTGTCACTCCCGAGTTGGACTGCACAGCCATTCTTGGCGGTGCAGATAGACTCTTAAGAAGCTACACCATCGTCTCTCGAGAAGGACGGCTGCCGACGCCGACGCCGACGACAACTTACTGGAAAGTAGGAGAGATAAGCCACACATTCAGGCTGTTTTAATCCTGAGAGCATTGACCCAATTGGCAAAGTGGAACTTCCTTTTGACATTCTTGTATGATGAGAGCAATAGAAACCAACTGCTACCTCATTAAGTTTAGGATGAAGTAGATACGAACCCTATCTCCACTTCCCAGGGATTCCACAGGAAAGTTGCCTTGATGCCAAGCAGAGCTGACTGGAGGGAAATTCCAGAGAAGCTGTGATCACAAGTAGGCCCTCATGCATATTGTAATTCAAAATCACATCACCTGAATAGTCCAGAGAACTTTAAGCCCAGAGTTTAGTTTTAGGAGTTCTCAGGCTTCCAGAACCCTTAGATTCCTGACAGAACCTAAGAAAATTCCTCTCTGCAGGAAATTATCATAAATGAGCCTCCTAAATAATTTAATAAGAGCAATAAGCTGGACTTCCAGTCAAGTTGAAGGCTTAGGTAGACATGCTTCACCTCCTCGCACAACCATGAGAAGGGTCACAGCTAAATTCAAAACAAAAAAACAACCAGAACTGCCAGGACATCTAACTGTATGGAAGTCTGACAACCAAGGATTTAAAGAAGAAATATTCATCCAGATGGGCAGGAGAGGTATAGACAGGGAGCAGGGGCAGAGAGGATGCAGTGTGGTAGTGGCAAGGAGGTGGTGGTGGCAAGGCAGTGACTACGGCTGGCGAAACAAGTAGTCCTACATTCACGTGTGGCAGATAAAAGTCAGAAGGACACCCAGGGAGCAATCTCAGCCCCAGGCTAGACCGTGCAGCCCAGGGTTCCAGCTCAGGGAAAATAAAACCTAATAACTTCTGGCTGTGAAAACCAGTGGGTGTTAGGGCAGTGGAAGAAACTGCCCATGTCTCAAGAGAGTCTGTTTAGAGGGCCCCCATGGTCCTAGAATGTATACAAATTCACCCACTCGGGGGACCACCACCAGGGCAACAGTTGTATATAGGAAGTAGGTGAAGTGACTGGAAATTGGGCAAGTGCCCAGCAGGCAGCATTGTTTTCCTCTCTAACCCCTTCCTCACATACAGTGCCATAAAGCAGTGAAAGAGGTGGCCCCACCCTGGAAAATACCTAAGGCTCCACCCCTAACAACATAACAAGTATGCTAAGATAGGGAGTCAATGGAGCTCTACCTAATATACAAAAACAAGCACAGGGAGGCTGCCAAATTGAGGAAACAAAGAAAGATGGCCCAAATGAAAGAACAGATCAAAACTCCAGAAAAAGAACTAAGTGAAACGGAAGTAGCCAACCTATCTGATGCAGAGTTCAGAACACTGGTGACAAGGATGCTCAGAGAACTCATTAAGTATGGCAAATACACAGGGGAAGAAACGAGGACCACCCTAAGTGAAATGAAGAAAAATCCACAGGGAACCAATAGTGAACGGAAGGAAGCTGGGGTTCAAATCAATGATTTGGAACATTAGGAAGAAATAAGAGGTCAACTAGTTCAGAGTAAAGAAACAAGAATTAAAAAAAAAAAAATAAGAAGACTCTGGGGCATCTCCAAAAGTGCCAACATCCGAATCATAGGGATGCCAGAAGAGTAAGAGCAAGAAATTGAAACCTTATTTAAAAAAAATAATGAAAGAAAACTTCCCTAATTTGGTGAAGGAAATAGTCATACAAGTCCAGGAAGCACAGAGAGTCCCAAACAAGTTGGACCTAAAGAGGACCAAACCAAGACATGTCATAGTTAAAATGTCAAGGTTAAAGATAAAGAGAGAATCTTGAAAAGCAGCAAGAGAAAAAAAGAGCATTATAATATAAAACAGTTCCCATAAAACTATCAGCTGATTTCTCAAAAGAAACTTTGCAGGCTAGGAGGGATTGACAAGAAGTATTCAAAGTCATGAAAAGCAAGGACCTTCAACTGAGATTATCCAGCAGAGCTATCATTTAGAATGGAAGGGCAGATAAAGTGCTTCCCAGACAAGGTAAAGCTAAAGGAGTTCATCATCACCAAGCCCTTATTATATGAAATGTTAAAGGGACACATTTAAGATAAGAAGACCAAAACTATGTACATTAAAATGACAACAAACTCAAAACTATCAACAACTGAATCTACAAAACAAAACAAACCAAATAACTACAACAGGAAGAGAATCATGGGTATGAGGGTCATATGGAGGGTTATCAGCTGGGAGGGGGCAGGGAGAACAGGGAGAAGGTATAGGGATTAAGAAGCGTAGTTGTTAGCTACAAAATAGGGGTATATTAAGAATACTAGATCAGCTGAGAGACTTCCGGCCAAGATGGAGGCTTAGACACGCTGTGTCTCCCTCCACAACTAAGAAGGAATACAACTACCTCAAAACTAGAAACAACCAGAAGTTCCAGAAAATCAAAGTGCAGGGAAGTCCAGCAACAAAGATATAAAGAAGAAATACTAATCCAGACAGGTAGGAGGGGCGGAGCCGGGGTGGAGAGGACTCGGTGTGGTGGCAGGCCCGCAGAAAGCGCAGTCAAGTCACACATTTTAAAAAGTCAGGAGGGACACGTGGGGAGCGTTCCCAGCTCTTCACCAGACCGAGCAGCTCACAGTCCCAGCACTGGGGGAAATCAAGCCTCATTGTGTCTGACTGCACACCAGTGGGGTTGGGGTGGAGGAAGAAACTGCCGGTCTCTCAGCAGAGTTCGCTTGTTTAAAGGGCCCCCATGGTCCTAGAACGTTCGCAGATCCACGAATCTGGGAACGACGGCCAGGGCAACAGCTAGAGGGTTGCCAGTCCAGTGCAGAAGTGGGAGAGGAGCCTGGAAAAGGTGCGAGTGCTGGGCAGGCAGCATTGTTCCCTCTTGGACCCCTCCCCCACATAGAGCACCACAGTGTGGTGAAACAGGTTGTCCTGTACGGACAAATCCCTAAGGCTCCGCCCCTTACAACGTAAAAGGAGCAATAGCTCTACTTGGGACGTGGAGGGAAACACACAGGAGCCTGTCAGAATGAGGAGACAGAAGTATGGCCCAAAAGGGGTAATGGCTCAAGGTTCCAGTGGCAGAAGTAAGTGACGAGGAGATAGCCAACCTAACAGATGAGGAGATAGACAACCTAACAGATGCAGAATTCAAGACACTGGTGCTAAAGATGCTCACAGGCTTGACAGATATGCTTGAGTATGGCAAACACATAAGAGAAGTAAAGACTATGCTAAGCGAAACGAAGGAAAATCCACACAAAACCAATGGTGAAGGGAAGGAAAGTGGGGTTCAGATCAATGAGTTGGAACATAAGGAAGTAAAAGCATTAAACCAGTGCAGAATGAGGAAGCAAGAATTGAAAAAAATGAGGAAAACTTCCCAAATATTTTGGAGGAAATGGACATACAGGTCCGGGAAGCACGGAGAGTCCTGGGCAAACTGGACCCAGAGGGGACCACACCAGGACGCATCATGATTGAGATGCCACAGTGAAAGGTAAAGAGTCCTGGGGGCAGCAAGGGAGAGGCCAAGAGTTGCCTACATGGGGGTGCATATAGGACAGTCAGCTGATTTCTCAGAGGACACTTTGCAGGCAGGAAGGGACTGGCAAGCAGTATTCAATGTGATGAAAGGCAACCTGCAACCAGGATTACTCTATCCAGCAAGGCTATCATTTTGAATGGAAGGGCAGATGAAGTGCTTTCCAGACAAGGTAAAGCTAAAGGAGTTCATCATCACCAAGTCATTATTATATGAAATGTCAAAGGGACTTACTTAAGAAAAAGAAGATCAAAACTATGAACACTAAAATGACAACAAACTCACAATTATCAACAACTGAATCTAAAAAAGAAAAACAGAATCCAACTAAGCAAACCACAATAGGAACAGAACCATAGGTATGGGGATCATTTGGAGGGTTATCAGCTGGGAGGGGGAAGTTGGAGTAATGTGGAAATCGTGCAGGGATTAAGATGGGTAATTGGTTGGTACAAAATAGACAGGGGGGAAGTTAAAAATAATATAGGAAAAGGTGAACTCAAAGGACTTATATGCATGACCCATAGACATGAACTAAGGGGTGTGGGATTGCTGGAGGGAAGTGGGGTACTGGGCAGAGGGGAGCAAAGAGAAAAAAACTGGGATAACTATAACAGCATAATCAATAAAATATACTTTAAAAAAAGAAAAAAAAATATTAAAGGACATGAAGCCAAAAAATTTACATGTACGACTCATGGACATGAACTAAGTAGGGGTGAGGGAGATGGCTGGAGGGAAGGTGTTACCTGCTGGAGGCTGGCAAAGGGAAGAAAAATTGGGACAACTGTAATAACATAACCTATAAAATATACTTTAAGAAAAAGCAGCACATCGTGAAAAAAAATCAGGCACTCAAGGAAAAATGTAATTTCTATACAAACCTCTCTTCTCACATTTTTATTCTGCTTCATGAATTGCTTCTCTTTCTCTCTCTCCCTTGCTATCTACTCTCTCTCCAGTTTTATAGCAGCTTAGAGTATTTTCACTGAAATTCATCCTCTGCTTTGTAGATTCTCAAAGCATTAGTTTTTAAAAATTCCTCGTATTGTTTCTTTAAGGTCTTCCTCCCTGTCTCACAAATGGGCTGATGTTAGAGACTTTGGTTGACTTTAATTTCATTTTTTTCTTCCCAAATTCAATAGCAATAAAGGTTCAGGCTAATATGTGCCTTCTCACAGTCTTTCAGCAGTTTCTCTAAGAAAATTTCATTGATTTCCCTTGATCTGGCCACGGTGAACCTTCCTTAATTATATCAAGGTGGGGATCAGGTAGTGGGAACTGGAAATGGTTAGAGCCATTTATTCATATGATTATTTTCCGTACTAGATTACTGTATTATAAACTAATATATAATTGTGCTCTTGGAAGAATGAGGGTTCTTTTGTTTTAGTATTAGCACTGACGCTCTATATGGTGATTTATAGTTGTCTAATAAATGTTCTGTGAATGAATTAATGGTTAAGAGAAAGCAGATAAGTTGGGTGAAAGGAAGTGTGAGTTATTAGGCCGGTTAGGTTGATAGGAGGAACACTACATTCACTGGTGTTTTATGGTTTACAGAATTTTTTCCCGGTTGTTATCTATCTCCTTTTATCTTTTTGCCAGTGTTATGATATAGGCAAAGCATATTCCTGTTATTATCATTTCACAGGCAAGTTAACTTCTAGCTATCCTTTATTTTTGAAAATGAGTCACTTAGAGCTCACCTCCAGAAACATTAACTAAACAGCATATCCTGTACACACTGCTGTTGACCGCATTTTTTCTTCTGATCATTGCTATTATGACTAATTTAGCCTTGTAACCTTTGCAAGACAGTTGACCTTTTTCTTCCATAGCATTCTTGTTTGTAAAATTAATATTGCATATCACAGTGTTTTATTATAACTATCTCATTTTGATCTTACTATATCTCTCTTTGCTCCACTCCAGTATATTAATGTATTATATTACTTTACAGGTAAGTAAAGTAGATAAAGCCTGAATTAATTGTTAAATCCCAAGCTCCTTTTTCAGCTCTTGATGGGTTAGGAAAAACAAACACCTTACTTGTGTAAGCAAAATATGTTAACAGAGTACGTTAATGTCAATAAGAATCTTAGGACACTAAACTTGAGTGTTGTAGAGAATTTACCTTCATGACAGAGACTTCACTTAAAATTTTGGCAAAAATAAAAATTTCTTTGATGTTGATAATATTTAGGAATGAACAGTCAAGTTGTGTTAGGTTTTGGAATCATTAAAAGTTCAAGACACAGGATTTATTTTTCATTCTATAGGAGAGGCAGTGGCACTCAGGCAACACTGTAAAATTGCATGTGGTTAAATGCTAATGAATATAGTTCTGTTAGCATAGCATTTATTGAGTGCCTACAGTTTCCATGTATTGAGGATTAGAATGGCAGTCTGTCCTTAAATTTGAAAAGTGAAGATGAAATCAAGGACCCAAATACAAATTCAGTCTCTTATGTTGGAGTTTTTCTTAGTGAGAATATTTGCACTAAGATTGGACGGAATTCATGGATAACGAAAGATTATTTATTTCACCAATATTGAGCTAACTACAAGTTACTCCTGCTGGTAACTTATTACAGTTATAAGGTCAGATCCTTCCACTCAGGGAAATCAGTCTACAGTTAGGATGACAGAAAGAAGGACAACATACCTACATTTTTCATACACAAAAGAGAAATAATCTTAATATCTTTAACATTGTAAGTGCCGGCTATTGGTTTATTAAATTTACTTTTATTCAGGATTAACTCATATAGTGTTCTTTCCTTGTCATTTTAATCTGTTTTGTTAGAACATTGAGGATCCCCCAAAGGAATTCAGTCTGATTGGTGGCATCAGTATTGTATGAAGAACAATACAAAACATGTGCTTACAATGGTAATGGGAAAGTCTTTACAAGGCTGAGGCACTCAGATCCTCATAAGTCACATCTGCGGTAATTCTTTAGTGTTTTAGCTCACATTTCAACAGGTTTTTTATGTTAATATTTTATTTGGAGCAATATTGTGATTTTCCAAGTGATTTCTCTTACGGAAACTCTTGAGTCCATGAAGGACACAGGAAATATTTCAGAGCCTTTTTTTATTACTCCAGACAGCAGCAAACACATGGCAAAAATAATGTACTAAAATGAAAACTATTATTATCAGCCTAAACATTTTTTGTCAAAACCTTTCTTTCGTAATCTTGACCATAAAGGGCCTGGAGATGTATACCACTGCCTCTTCATTGTTTTATTCTCTGCCAGCACACAGCTCAGAAGGGAAATAAAACATATTTAACTGATGTGCATCAGCAGAATAAAGTCTATCAGCACTGTCTTTAAAATGTCCTATATGAATTGAAAAGTATGTAAATGCAGGGAAACAGCCCTTCTCACTACTGGAACAAGTTTCAGAGTCTCTGAGGTAGCTACAGAACAGCAGCTTTGGGGAGGAACCATATTACTTTGGTTGCTCTGTTATCTCCTGACTTAAATGGAGATACTACATTGCCACTGTTCCTGGAAAGGCCTAGATCTTAGTTAAGTGTCTCTATTGTATTAGAATGATGGGAACCCAAGATACATGGGGCATAATTTTCTATTGTGGAAGGCCAGATGCTTCTTTGAATTGTGTATTAGAACAAAACAAGTGTTGGTTCTAGTAGAAGGATAAAAAGAGGTAAGGCAACTCTGGTAGTGTTTTCATAGATTCTGCTAGCAGGCAGGAAGGTCAGTGCTCATAGAGTTATAATTACCCTCAAGATGCACACTGCTGGGTAAATGGTCTTATACAGAGAGTAAAAGAATCTTAGTGAATTTTCCTCTAGTTGTCAACTCTAGAAGGAAAGGAAGCACATCTTTGGGACAGTGTCTGTTTTCTCCTGGGTGAATAAACCAAAGCCTATTAAATAGGGGAGATTCTGGATTTGAATACAAAAATGTCTATATTTCAGGGTAGATTTTATTCCTCTTCTGATGAGTTTGACATGTGAGAAAGAGAAGTTAGAAATAAGAACATATGACTGCTAAAAATGTCAGTGTATAGGCAGTTAATTGAAGGATGAGGTTATGATTTCCTCTTTATTTCCTTGGGTGAGAAAACAAGCTTTATTAATTTGCTAGACAGAAAAACTCTAGGTGAAAGAAAATAAGTGAGAGAAAAATGAAATAGTATGACCAGTTACGGATACCTGGGGAGATGGATAGAAGGGAAAGAGAAAAAGATGGGAATTGATGTGGGAGTAGAATTGGCGTTGTCTTAAAGATTTCTAAGACAAGAAGAATTATTATTTTTTGCTTTTTTAAAGGAAGAGTGAATACTTTGATTAATTTAAGGATCCCATGACATTGGTTAAACATTGTAGAAGAGGTGAACTTTCTTAAACGTGAATGTGTTATTTGGGGACATTTTCCTAGGCTTTGGCTAGTAAAACTATTATAACCTTGAAAAAATGATAGGGCTGCTAGATTTGTACTGACTGCTGAATCTGTTTATGGCTTTGTGTGACTAAATTGCAAGGCTGGTTCTTTCACTTTAATAGTGTTAGAAAGTCTGTGATGAAAAGGATGGCTCTCTCTAGAGGTTTGCTTGCACTGTGTGTAAATTAGCCCTCTTACTTAGGAAAAGTTGAATTCAAGAATTTTATTTGAATTATAATATTGTAGCTACTTGCTGTGAAGTGAAGGGTAATTGACTAATCCAAGATCTGGATGCAATTTTAGAGATTGAAAAATTGGATCTTCATCCAGTTTATTTAAAACGGTGTGTTTACAATGCTGCCTCCTGTGTATTAGTTTATTATAGTCTATATGACTTAGAAATATTTCTTTTCCCTCAAATCCCCCCAAACCCAGAAATGTAGGTACCTCTTCATTATAGGTAGAGGTACTTGGAATACATAGGTTTATATGAAAAACATCTATGAAGGTAAAGGAAAAGGTCAAGGTTATGTGATTAAGTATAACATTTATCATCTGACCTGAGACTTTAGTCAGGAAACGTAACTTACCTGAATTTTCCTGAAAGACAGAGTCTAATACAGTATTTTACATACAGAGGGCATTTGGTAAATATTTGTTAATTTGGATTCTCTACCCAGAACCGTCCTTGAGACATAGAATATTGAGTGACTTGTTTGTGCTTTATTGTATCTTAAATATTATTTATTTTAGTATTAGCTGTTTCTTTCTATTTAAGTTGAAATAACTTTTTTTAATGGAGGACATTGGAGTGCCTTACCCCTCATAAAATGGAATGTTTTGGGAAAAATAGACCTATAGTTGAGTATATCTGTCAGGAATCACTAGTAAATGATAAATATACCATAATTTTAAAATTATTTGATGATGTACTTGCCCAGTAAATGGTAGTTATGTTTAAGAATACTCAACATTGCATGAAGACTTATGAGAAATAAGACTTTATTGTAAAATCAAAGCAAAATTAGCTTTCTGAGGGTATAGACACTACCTTCAACTCCTAACTAGAAAGTGTTGAGGCCTTTTATTTCAAAATAATTAACTGAAGTGTCAGAAGAGATATATGGTTAATATTCTGAAGTGACACTTCAGTTTCAATATATCTAATTTGAATTTTCCTCAATTGTTTTTTTTAATTTCTATTGTTTTTCTATTACAATTATCCCACTTTTTCCCTCATTGCTACTTCCCAACCAGCCCACTCCTTCTCCCACAGTCCATCCTGACCCTGTTGTCCATGTTCATGGGTTATTTATATTAGTTCCTTTGCTAAACCCTTCCCCTCCATACTCCTTACCCTACCTCCCCCCTCCCCCCTGATAACTGTTACTCTGTTCCTTGTTTGATTTTGTTCATTTGTTTGTGTTGTTGTTCATTAGTCTCCTGTATTGGGTGATAGCATATGGTATTTTTCTTTAATTGCCTGGCTTATTTCACTAAGCATAATTCTCTCTAGGTCCATCCATGTTGTGGCAAATGGCAGGAGTTCTTTCTTTCTGTTGCATAGTATTCCATTTTGTAAATGTACCACTGGTTTTTGATCCACTCATCTACAGATGGGCATTTAGGCTGTTTCCAGCACTTAGCTATTGTAAATAGTGCTGCTCTGAACATAGGGGTGCATAGGTTCTTTTGAATTGGTGTTTCAGGATTCTTCGGGTATAATCCTAGCAGTGCAATCGCTGGTTCAAAAGACAGAGTTCCATTTTTAGTTTTTTGAGGAAATTTCAAACTGTTTTCCATAGTGGCTGCACCAGTCTGCATTCCCACCAACAGTGCAGTAGGGTTCCTGTTTCTCCACATCCTCGCCAGCACTTGTTGTTTGTTGATTTGTTGATGATGGCCATTCTGACAGGTGTAAAGTGGTATCTCATTGTGGTTTTTATTTGCATCTCTCTGATGGCTAGTGATGTTGAGCATCAACATCTGTCATATGCTTATGGACTCTCTGTATATCCTCCCTGGAAAAGTGTTTGTTCAGTTCCTTTGCCCATTTTTTAATTGGCCTGTCTCTCTTCTTTGTGTTGAGATGTGTAAGTTCTTTATATATTTTGGAGATCAATCCCTTATCTGATGTATCATTGGCAAATATGCTTTCCCATATGGTTGGTTCCCTTTTCATCTTTTGTTGAGCAGCTCTTTAGTTTGATGTAGTCCCATTCGTTTATTTTTTCCTTTATTTCCGTTGCCTTAGGAGATGTATCAGTGAAAATATTGTTATGTGGGATATCTGAAATTTTCCTGCCTATGTTTTTCTCTAGGATTTTTATGGTGTCACATCTTACATTTAAGTCTTTGATCCATCTTGAGTTTATTCTCATGTGTGGTGTAAGTTGGCAGTCTAGTTTCATTTTATTGCACGTCCCTGTCCAGTTCTCCTAGCAGCATTTGTTGAAGAGGCTCTTCTCATTCCATTTTATGTTTCTTCCCCCTTTTGAATATTAGTTGACCGTAGAGGCCTGAGTTTTATTTCTGGGCTCTCTATTCTATTCCATTGATCTATATGTCTCTTCTTATGCCAGTACTAGGCTGTTTTGATTACATTGGCCTTGTAGTATAGTTTGATGCCAGATATTGTGATTCCTCCTATTGAGAGTTCTTCTTCCTCAAGATTGCTGTGGCTATTCGGGGTCTTTTCTGGTTCCATATAAATTTTTTAAGTATTTATTCTAGGTCTGTGATATACATCGCTATGATTTTAATAGAGATTGCATTGAATCTATAAATTGCTTTGGGTGGTATGGATATTACAATGATGTTGATTCTTTCCATCCATGAACATGTTATATGCTTCCATTTATTTGTATCTTCCTTAATTTCTTTCTTCAGGGTTATGTAGTTTTCTGAGTACAGTTCTTCTAACTCTTCGGGTAAATTTTTTCCTAGGTACTTTATTTTTGTTGTTGCTATAGTAAATGAGATTTTTTTTCTAGTGTCTATCTCTGGTATTCTATTGTTGGTGTATAGAAATGCCTTTGATTTCTGAATATTGACTTTGTACCCTGCTATTTTGCCAAATTCACTCATTAGGTCGAGTAGTTTTTTGTGGAGTCTATAAGGTTTTCTATGTCATCTGCAAATAGTGACTGTTTTACTTCTTCTTTTCCAATTTGGATGCCTTTTATTTCTCTTTTTTGTCTTGATTGCTGTGGCTAGAACTTCCAATACTATGTTGAATAGGAGTGGAGAGAATGGACATTCTCGTCTTGTTCCTGATCTCGAGGAATGTTTTCAGTTTTTGTCCATTGAGTATGATGTTGGCTTCGGGTTTCTCGTATATGGCCTTTGTTATGTTGAGGTATGCTCCTTCTATTCCCATTTTGCTGAGTGTTTTCATCATAAATGGGTGTTGCACTTTATCAAATGCCTTTTCAGCATCTATTGATATGATCATGTGGTTTTTGTCTTTCATTTTATTTATATGGTGCATTACATTTATTGATTTGCGAATATTAAACTATCCTTCCATCCCTGGGATGACACCCACTTGATCATGATGTATGATCTTTTTAATGTGTTGGTGGATCCGCCTTGCCAAAATTCTGTTGAGGATTTTAGCATCTATGTTCATTAGTGATATTGGCCTGTAGTTTTCTTTCTTTGTTGTATCTTGACCTGGTTTTGGAATTAGGGTAATACTGGCTTCATTTAAATAGTTCGGGAGTTCCCCTCTTCTAGGATTTTTTGGAATAGTTTGAGAAGGGTAGACGTCAGTTCTTCCCTAAATGTTTTTTAAAATTCGCCTGTGTAGTTATCTGGCCCAGTGCTTTTGTGTGCTGGGAGTTTTTTGATTACTGTTTCAATTTTCTTCTTTGTTATCGGTCTGTTAAGGCTTTCTCCTTCTTGATTTAGTTTTGGAAGATTATGTTTCCAGAAATTTGTCCATTTGATGTAGGTTGTCAAGTTTCTTGCCATATAGTTGTTTTTAGTAATTTCTTACAGTCCTTTGTATTTCTGTGATATCGGTCGTGATATCTCCTCATTCATTTCTGATTTTGTTTATTTGGGTTCTCTCTCTTTTTTTCTTGATGAGCCTAGCTAAAGGCTTGTCGATTTTGTTTATCTTTAAAAGAAGCAGCTTCTACTCTTGTTGATCTTTTCAATTGTTTGTTTAGTATTTATGTCATTTAATTCTGCTCTGATCTTGATGATTTCCTTCCTTCTACTTGCTCTGGGCTTTGTTTGTTGTTGTTGTTTTTCTAATTCTTGTAGCTGTAGGGTTATATTTTTTATTTGGAATTCTTCTATCCCTTTTAGGTATGCCTGTATTGGTATGAACTTTCCTCTCAGGACTGCTTTGGCTGTGTCCCATAGGTTTTGGGTGGTTGTGTGTTCATTATTGTTTTTTTCAGTAAACTTTTTGATTTCTTCCTTGATGTCATTGTTAACTCATTCATTATTTAATGGCATGTTATTCATTCTCCATGAGTTTGAATGTTTTTGAGTGTTTTCCTTGAGGTTGATATCTAGTTTCAAGCAATGTGATCTGAAAAGATGCTTGATATAATTTCAGTATTCTTGAATTTGTTGAGGCTTGTTTTGTGTCCTACCATGTAGTCTATCTTTGAAAATGTCCCATGTGCATTTGAAAAGAATGTATATTTTACTTCTTTGGGGTGAAAAATTTTATATATATCAATTAGGTCCTTTTTGTCTAGAATGTTCTTCAATGCCTCAATATCCTTTCTGTTACTTTGCTTCGAAGATCTATCCACTATTTACAATGGGTATTAAAGTCCCATACTGTGAGTTTGTTGATGTTGATATATTTCTTGTAGTCTTCCAATATATTCTTTATATATTTCGGTGCACCTATGTTCGGTGCATATATGTTTATGAGGGTTATATCTTTTTGATGGATTGTTCCCTTAAGTATTATAAAATGTCCTTCTTTGTCTCTTTTTATGGCCTTTGCTGTGAAATCTGCTTTGTCTGATAAAAGTATTGCTATCCCAGCTTTTTTTTTCATGTCCATTTGCTTGGAATACTTTTTTCCATCCTTCACTTTCAGTCTGTGTAAATCTTTTTTTTTTTTGAGGTGTGTCTCTTGTAGACAGCATATATGTAGGTCATGTTTTCATATCCAATCTGTTACCCTATGTCTTTTGATAGGAGCATTTAATCCATTTACATTTAAGGTTATTATTGACAGGTATTTATTCATTTACCTTTGTTCCTGTGTTCCTCTCCCTCTGTCTTTTTCTTTTTTTTCTTACAGCATTCCCTTTAGTATCTCTTACAATGCTGGTTTGGTGGAGAAGTATTCTTTTAGTTTTCCTTTGTCTGGGAAACTCCTTAGTTGACCTTCCATTTTGAAGGAGAGCCTTGCTGGGTAGAGTATTCTTGGTTGTAGGCCTTTGTTTTTCATTGCTTAAAATATTTTTTTTGCCATTCCCTTCTGCTTGTAGTTTTTATGTTGAGAAATGAGTTGATAGCCTTATCAGAGCTCCCTTGTGTGTTATTTGCTGTTTTTCTCTTGCTGCTTTTAGCATTCTCTCTTTGTCTTTGAATGTTGCCATTTTAATTATGATGTGCCTTGCAGTAGGCATTTTTGGGGTCATCTTCATTGGGACTCTCTGTGCTTCCTGGACTTGCATAACTTTGTCTCAAGTTTGGAAAATTTTCTGTCCTTACTTTTTCAATCAGTTTTCTATCCGTTGCTCCTGTTCTCCTTCTTGTATCTCTATGATTCTAATGTTGTTTCGTCTCATGTTGTCCTGAAGTTCTCTTAAACCCTCTTCACTTTATTTGTCTTTTTTTTCATTTTGTTGTGTTGTCTGGGAACATTTTTCTGTGTTGTTCTCTAACTCACGGATCTGGTACTTTGCTTCATTTAGCCTGCTTATGATTGATTCTGCTGCATTCTTCAGTTCAAAAATTGTATTCTTCATTTCTTCGTGTTTCTTGTTGATGGTTTTTATGTCCTTTTTTATACTGGTGTAGTTCTCAGGAAGTTCCTTATAACTTCCCTGGAGTTCTTTATAGTTCTCCTGAAGTTCATTGTGGTTTTCTTTGAGTTTGTTGAGTTCACTGAGCTTCCTCATTACTATTGTTTCGAATTCCATGTCTGATAGCTTGCCTGCTTCTATGTCGTGTATCCTTCCTTCTGGGAATTCCTCCTTTCTTTTTGGTGGAGTGTTGTTTCTGTTTCGTGAGATGTTATTCTGCCTCCCCATTTTTGGCACTGGTCTTTTTTCTGCTTCTTAGATTGATCTGCCTTTATTTTCTGCCTTTATGGTGTGAACTTCTTGTATACAGTTGTTGAGTTGCCGTGTCCAGTTGACTCCACTTGGAGGGGAGCAGTCTGCTTAAGTGATTTCTCCCGTGGCACTTGGGATGCTTCTGTACTGGGACCTAGTCTGCTGATCTCCCAGCTCTTTCTCAAGAGCCAGCACCCAAAACTTATTACAGAGTGTTTCTAGTTCATTTCACTGTCCTTTGTCCTCAGCCAGAGGGGAGTGCATTCCCTCGTGTAGGCCAGGGGCGTGTGGGTCCAAGGCAGAATGGTTGCTCTCCTGTTCTGGCGGAGGGAGAGGCCTCTACTCGCCAGTAATGGGTCCGGGTGGCACCTGTGCCCATGTGTGGTGGCTGGCGAGTTGGTTTTTTGTCTATTGGGGCTGGGCCACGGGCACCTGTGTGCAGCTATGGTGGGTGCCTTTGTGCAGCGGCCGGCCTGCTGGTCTAGCACCCGCTGGGGCGTGTGCACGGTGGCCGGCTTGTTGGTTTCGCTCTTATTGGGGCGGGCCAGAGGTGGCTGGGTGCGACGGCGGCGGTGTGTGCCTGCCTGTGGTGATGGGTGCGTGGTAGCCTCGCACCCGCTGGCTCGCGCCCAGGTGGCACCCGTGCATGGTGGCCTGCGCGTTCGTTTGGCGCCTGTTGGGGCGGGCCGGGGTGCTTGGCGCGCAGTGGCCGGCACGCTAGCTTCCTGCCTGCTGAGCTGCACCAGGGGAGTTGGTTTTTCGCCTGTGTTGGGGTGCCCCCCCCCCCACCTCTGTGCTGCAGAAGTGGGCATCTATGAGCTGCGACCAGCGCACTGTTCTTGCACCCGCTGGGGCGTGCCACAGTAGTTTCCGGGCAAGTGGCCAGCGTGTTAGTTTGGCGCCTATTTGGGCGGGCCAGGTGTGCCTGGCGAGTTGATTTTGCGCCCTTTGGGGCAGGGCCGCAGACATCTGAGTATCACGGAGGTGGGCGTCTGTGCCTGGGTGGCTGACGCGTTGATTTTGTGCCTGTTGGGGCGGGTCCAAGGGGCACCTTGGCATGGTTGGCCGGCAATTTGGTTGCGCACCTGGGTGGGCATATGGGGCACCTCTCTGTGGGAGCTCTCTTGACCCAGGGGACGGGTTGGGGAGTTGGCGTGTGCACTTTTGCGCCTGTGCTCCTCAAGAATCTAGTCCCAGCCTTAACCTCTCCTCCCCTCCCCGCAAAAAAACAGAAAAAAAGAGAAAGGAAAAACACATTCATACATACACAGCAGTATGCTGTTTCTTGCCTCTCAGCGCCAGATGCCACCTGGCCCACTCCTGGCTCTGCCAGCGGGCAGAACGCTTCTCTCCTCCCGATTCCTCTCTGGGGAAGCCTGTGGTCACTAAAACGTCTTTGTGTATTTCTAGCTGCAGCTCGGACAGCCGCCCCAGTCAGAAATCCCGTCTCATCCCTTTCTCCTCTGCTATCCTCAATCCAGCAGTGCCAAGGCTCAACTTCTACCATTATCCAGATATTAACTGAGATGTTCTGTCTGCAATTAGTCCAAACTACAGACGGGTCTTGGGAGTAAGAAAGCGCAGCCTCCCCCTCATTCCTCCGCCATCTTCGAACGCCCCTTAAATTGTTGTTTTAGATCTTGTTTTTTTCTGCCCATTTCATTTAATTTTGTAACCCATTAGAGTAACTCAAGGTGTTTCTGTGGGTTTTGTGTTTTCTTTGGGCTGTTATAGAGAATTAAAGAGTTAAAGATTATCTGGTTAAGCTAGATATGGCTTTTGGGCAGTTAGCTTAATTGTTATAGGATATTTTCTATAATTTTGGGTGATCTGGGGTCAATCAAGGCAGAGCTTACAGATGGGAAAGTAAAGGAATTATGACTAAGGAAGGTGTTAGCATTTGTTAAATGACTGACATTGTATCGAAGTCTTTTGTGTTAAATGTGTTTAATCATGTATTTATAAGAACTACAGTATCTGGTTTCTAATCCCAATTTGATTTTACCCTTAAGAGTTCAGATTTTCCAAGTGATGTGAAAAAATTGTTAAATTTTTTATGTTAAAATCTCTGAAAAATTTGTGAAATACCTGTATTTTGTGTTTTCGACAAACACTGATATTGAATAGGACTTTAAGAAAGCAATACAGAAAATGGGGTTATGTTTATTTTAAAGACATCTTATTAATAATAATTATGTTGAGTACTTACCAGTAACAAATTGTACAATTTTGGGTGTTTTAACAATTTTGGGTCTCAATTTTATTTTCTACTAAATAAGGATATTGGGTTAGATTGATGTTTTCAAACTTTTTTCACTGCAACCGATAGTAGTAAATGTAGTTTTTAAACCATTCAGTAAACAAGTGTTTTAAAAACAAGTGTCCTCACAGTGTACAATATAGTCTTTATTTTATTTGTTTTAAATGCCATTTATTAAACTGATTTCATGACCCACAGCCATCACTTTCAGTTCAGAATACACTGGATTAGATGCTCTTACTTCTTTCATTTTTAGTATTTTAAGTTAAATTTTAGGAATCAATTTTATGATTTTTTGGACCAAAATGCAAGTTGAGTTTTGACAGCAAAAAACTGTAACCATCCTTCTAACGTGGAGGGAAGCGCTGGGAAAAGCCTCACCTGTGGCTTTGGGAGGTGTTGGCTCATAGCAGTTCTCTGGACTGCCATGATGCCTATCATGCCAGGCAGCTGGGCATTGGTCGGATCAGCAGCAGTAACTTCTGACGTTTCTCTTCCTATGACTCGTTCTGTCATTCCTTGGAGTTGAAGTCATCAGAATTCAGCAGTAGAGATTAGACAAGCAGATTGATCAGACAAGAGTAGAGGTATGTAGCATTTACATTTGTACTACCTTTTTTTCCCCGTTTGTGAAAGAAACTATTTGAATTGCATCGAGGGAAGTGGTAAATGAATGAAACCTATGATAAATGCTATTCAAGCAATGGGTCCTTGGAAAAAATATGTGTATTTCTGTGTTTGAGTCTATGTGTGTATAAAGTAGGGAACAGATTGTATATTTCTTTTCATCTTATTTCTTTTTTTCATGTTTAATGTTATTACTATGCCTTAGTTTTTAGTCATGTTATAAAAATAAAGCAGTTCTGTATTGTGGCTAAATTTTCTGAAATTTGTGGCAGAGGTGAGATTGAGCTGGATGTTGGATTAGTAGGTATACCATATTCTCTCCACTTGTCCACCTCTCTATGTGTCAGATACTTTTGAAGTAAGTAGACCTCCTTTGTAGATATGTGGATATAACATTGCTTGGTGGATAGAGGGAAGGTCTCAGGAATAAACATATCAATTATGAACTTACAAAGATCTCATAAGAACAGATAGAAATGAGGGGGTGGGGTGTCACAAACCTATCCTGAATTTTACATGTTGAATATCCGCTAAAAAAGAGAAGAGGGCTCCAATTTAAACTGGTAGTCTTCAGAGACCTATGAGAGCGAGTGAATACATCATGGTACCTCCTCCCTCATATGGCCTGTGGCCTGTGCTCTTTGAGATTGTGCTTAGTCTTATCAATGAAAGGCAAAAGCTAGTATTTTTGGCCCTTGAAGGCTGCTATTGTTCAGAGCAGTGAGCTACAGGACTGGTTGATGAATCGAAATGATTTTTTAAAGGGAGGGCTGAAGGATGAGGATAAACCAGATCAAGAGGATGGACATGGACTGGCAAGCAAGAAGTGTGATTTGGAAGAATCCAAAAGGGAGGTGCTGATGCATATGATGGCTCTTTGTATAGTCTTTCCTAAGGAAGTCTGACCATTCGACTGATCTGCACAGAGAGGGTAACTAGCAGCCCACTGGAACTAAGCCCTCAATGGTATGCAAGTCCTTTGTATTGTGAACCCTGAGAACAAAGATACCTGTTAAGAAGGGCTCCTGGTAGTTAACTGGGCTCAAGTTTAAAAAAAAAAAGAGCAAAGCCTAGCAGCTATTTCTACACAGAGGCCTCTCCTGCAAACTGCACTTTAGGGAGGAGTGCACTGAACTACCTGTCTCTGTACTGAACCGCCTGTCTGCAGTGTGTTACTGCCCTTTGAGCCAGCCCTTATAAAGGCGTTCCTGGAATCCTATTTGAACCTATAGGACTGAGGCTTTTCCATCCAGTTGGAGCTGTGCATCTCTGACCAACCAAACAGCTGTGTGCTGACTAATCAAACTAAGGATTGGGAGTCCTCCTTTGCATGAGGACATGATCAGCTGGTGAAGAGGACTTCTGTCCATGTAAGCCAGCTCCACATTGGCTCTGAGAGCACATTTTCCCTTTTTACTGAAGACTGAGAACTGCATCTCCCTGACTGAGCTGAAGATGTCTCCCCAGAACAAAGTGGCGCAGATGAGCGCACCCCAGAGCAACCTGGCACAGAGTGGAGCATACCAAGCCACATCAGGGCAGACCAGCGCAGCACAAAGCAGATTAGCCAGGAGGAGACCATCAAGGAGCAGAGCAGAGCTGTCTAGCCAGAGAGAGACTTGGTCCCAGGGCTGCCTCTCCCCAGGGCTGCCTCATAGCCTTAAGTTGTTTTGCACTGAATAAAGTTTCCTTCTTCACCATACCCCAGATTGGGGATTCCTGTTGGCATTGAATTGGTGCCAGTGATTATCGGTTGACACTATGTAATCAGAAACAGCTTTCATGTAGTCCTAAGGCACATTTCCTTGCCCTGAGTTTTTTTTTTTGTGTGTGTGTTGTTATTGTTTTTTGTTTGTTTTGTTTTTTTCCTTTGCACAAAGTCCTGAGTTTACCTTGATCTTCTTTTTTTCCTTAAGAGTTTAAAAAAATAGAATATGAGTTTCTCATTGAGAACCTCACACCCAACATTTACTAATATGCCTTATAAACAAAAGTTTAGTGAAAATGTTGAAATAATTGTGATACTACTGTATGCATTCCCATAAAATAGCCCTATTAAGTAGGGGATATTATCTCAATTTAATAGAAAAATCAAAGCTCCTATTAATTATTTAAGTTAACCATATGAAATAGCCATTTTGTAGCCCCCAAAGACTTGAATATCAGCAGTATTAGATTGTTCAAACTAATAACCAAAGATCAAGTACTCAGAAAGCCCATATTTATTTATTTACAGTATTTTTTTATTGCTTTTTGTGTGGAATTTACTGCATTTGATAAACTTGCTAAATAAACAGTGCGAAAATCCAAAAGATGTCATTCCATCATGATGCAAAAACCTGAGAACACATTCTGTGTTGGCACCAGAAGATGGAAGAATGCAGATCAAAAGGGACATCTCGTCCTATATAGTTTCCAGTAAGTGACTATTAAGGATTATGGATGGAAGTGTGATTTCAGACTTCCCAATATAATAATTTCTAAGTTTATTTACTGAAGGTAAATATAGGATTGGAATCTGAAGCAGAATACCATTTCTTCAGTACTAAATATGTGCCTTTCCCATGAGTCTGTTGAGTGACTTTTCACATCCTGGAGATTGGTGCTCTGCCCTCCCAGGATACCACGATGATGAAGAGTAACTAGATATGTTTAGAAAAGATGCCTCCCAAAGTCCAGAGCTATTCCTGAGGTGCTCTTGTGTACTCTGCACTGAAGTGGCATGTGGAGAAGTTAACATGAGTTGTGGCAGGTGGGAACTATATTAATTTTCACTATGCACTGACTGTCTAATCTAAACATTCCAATGTTGAAAACAAAACTGATAGCTGATATTTCTAGAGAAGGGTCATTGAGCCTTGGACGGATAAAAAGAATATATGCAAAAAGAAAACAGTATGTTAATGCAGAATATCTGAACCCAAGATAGAGAAAGGTTATACACTCATCTAATTTAAGGGGATAGAAATTCACAGATGTGTTTATGATTTTACCAGCTGTAGAGATTTCATATATTGAAATGGCATTTGGGATAGGAAGATTGGGTTCGGATTAGAGCACAGTGAAAAACAAAGTGAAAATGTTATTCTAGCAGCTTACAGATACTTCATTGTGTTTGCCTCTGCTAAATCCTGATGAAATGATCTTGAAAGAGTGGTGCGTGTTGTTCTTGGCTTTTATTGATTTTGTTCCATGCAGTGTGAAGGATCTGCTGCTTGTCCCAAAATAATGAAATTGAGAGAAGATTGATTTTGGATGACTTCCAGTATCTTTCCTTAAACTTCACTTTGCAGAAATTGGTCACTCAAAAATAAAGTATAACTCCTACAATTCATTCCCTACTGCTATGAAACCGAAATTTACGGTTCGTGCACCTAATAGCTTTAAGACATTTGGAAAATCCAGCCTATTTTTGAGCAATAATACTTCCATCTTGTATTAGTTCTATTTAAAAGCAACAACAAAATGATGGTTAAGTCTTTAGACATTCCAAAGCTTTCTGGATATCTTGCTTTTCTTCAAATGCGTTTTAAAGAGCAACTATTGGAATATTGGCAAGTTATGGTATTGAGGGTTGAGGGCAGAGGAAGCATTCCCCCCTATCCTTCAAATTTTAAATCTCTCAGGGAACTAAGTTGTAGAAGCTAGATAAGTTGCTTTTTAAATAAGTTAACTTCAGCTTTGTCTTATGGAATGCATTTTCTGTTGTTTAAAGGAAAAGTTAAAAGAATGTATCTGTGGTCAAACATACATAGACACTTCCATCTCTCCTCTACACCCCCACACCCTCACACTCTCCTGTCTGGCATGAACTTTCTGAGTCACGTGTTGATTTCTTCATTAATAAAGAGTTCTACAAATTGACAGAGGTTTTACTGTCATTTTTACTAATTTTTTCCTTTGGGTCCTTAATAGAAATAAAGAAAATGAGTCCTGGGTATGTGATGGGACCTACCTAAGATCACATTAAAAATAAGACACAAGACATAGGCAGCTTAATTGGACCATCTTGGGATTGGAATTCAGTCTTTCTCATAGCACTTGTCATTTGCTGTCTTGGAGTTTTCAAATATGGCAGTACAGGTGAAGGGGGCTTGGGGTTTGAGGGTTTAGAATTTTAGTTTCTTTTTTTAAGTGAAGTATTCCATATGTCATTATTTTTCACAGCTTTTTTAATCTTCAGTTTAATTGGTAAGGAATGTGGAATGCTTATTCTTTGTTAGGGATCTAGCCTCTGGCACATCTTTGGTTTCCTTTATTTACTTTGTTGTTCTTTATTCATTCACCATTTATTGAGCTCCTGTTATGTGCAAGGCAGCCGTGATATATCGGACATTGCTTTTGTCCTCAAGAATTCATTGTTAGGGCAGATGGGTTCAGGGAAAGAAACTATGGAGTGCCTCACTCAGGCCTGACTCTCCCTTGCACTTATGCTAATGGAATAAAAGGGGTCCTTAAGATATCTTAGTTAAGTTCAACTCAGAATAAGAAAGATATGTAGTGGTAGGAAGACTGTTAACATCACTGTATCTCAGAAATTTCTAATTTGGCTATTATATGCAATTGAGTGGGGGTTTTGGATTTGTGGCTTACTCTCGTTTTGGCCTAGTTAACACCTGGATTGTGGGGTTGTTGGGGTACACTGGCTGGAAAAATAGAAAATAAAAGCTGTGTATATATGAACAACGAATAGAGGAAGGCATTGGCAGCAGATAGTGAGTGCTGTTTGCCTCTGCTTGGTTGAAATCTGTTATTTGGGGCCCAAGGGTGTCATTTCTGAAACAGGGACATGGCCTCTTGGGTAGACAAGAGTGAGAAAGCATTACATGAAAGTAACTGTGGTATGTGGTAGTTTAAGGTGAATGCCAGGAAAACCAATGAAGAATATACCAAGGTACTGGTTCTGTGATGCATGCTCTGATAATAAACCTTTGTACATGTCTGTGTTCGGAAATTGGAAAAAGAATCAATGGAAGGAGCAAAGATAGCAGTACTAGGAAAGTTAGGAGATACAGGTAAATGTGGAGTCTTAGAAGCCAAGGTTTAGGGAGTCTTGAGGGTCCAAGTGTGCCCATGAGATCAAGAGAATTGGGAACTGAATAATGCCTTTGTATTAGAGAACTATTGGCGCACTTAGAACTGGCTTTTGAGATCATCTGATTTTTGTTATATATTTTTTTCCTTCCCTTTGTTATCTGTTTTACTTCTTTTTATGGTATTTTTTTTTTTCATTACCATTTAGTCTACTTATACCTTCCTCTCCCATACAATCACCACACTGTTGTCCATATCCATTAGTCCTTTCTCCTTTTTGCTCAATTCCTCCACCCTCTTAATCTTCCTCCCACTCCCTTAGCTGTCATCCTGCTATGAGTCTGTCTCTGTTTTGCTTGTTAATTCAGTTTGTTCATTAGATTCCACATATGAGTAAAATCATATGATACTTCTTTTTCTCTGACTGTCTCATTTCACTTAGCATAATGTTCTCTATACTATTCTCCATACTGTTGCAAAGGGTAAAATTTTTCTTTTTTACAGCTGAATAGTATTCCACTGTGTAAATGTCCCACAGTTGTTTTATCCACTGATCTACTGTTGGACACGTGTGCTGCTTCCATATCTTGGCGATTGTAAATAATATTGCAATGAACATAGGAGTGCTTATGTTCTTTGGAATTAGTGTTTTGGGTTCCGTTGGATATATTCCCAAAAATGGGAACCCTGGATCAAAAGGCAGATCCATTAAAATTTTTGAGGTATCTCCATACTGCTTTCCACAATGGCTGCTTCAATCTGCATTCCTACCAACAGTGCCAAAGTGGTCCCCTTTCTCCACATCCTCTCCAGCACTTGCTGTTTGTTGACTTATTGATGATAGCCATTCTGACAGGTATGAGGTATCTCATGGTGATTTTGATTTGCAGTTCTCTGATGATTGGTGATATTGAGTATCTTTTCATATGTCTGTTGGTCATTTGTATGTCCTCTTCGGGGAAGTGTCTGTTCAGGTCCTTTGTCCATTTTTCTCAATGGGCAAAAGCTACAAGCGTTCCCCTTAAGATCGGGAACAAGATATGATGTCCACTTTCGCCTCTCTTTTTTTTTTTTTTTTTTTAAAAGCTAGAGATTTATTGTTATTTTGTGATTAATAAACTGTCAGATTGGTTATGACACTATCCCACACTGTTTATCACCATTTGCCAGTACAAAAGTTTTTAAATCAGACTGAGGCATAGGGCAGGAAGAGCAGATACAAGAACATCATCCTTAATAACAACCTCTAGCCATACCTCCACCTTGACCTTCATACATGTTATCCTCCTGGGGAAGTGTCAGAACAGTGTGCGAGCTGGTGGGCAGCCTGACCTCTTGACCCTTTTTAATAGCAAGCAACTTAGAAGTAATGGAATTCACCTTGTATCTCCCTTGCTTTTATTGGTCTGAACTCATTTTAGGTGACTTCAACATTTTCATTTCCTGTACATGAGAGACTACAATGACCTAAGAGAATACTGAACCAGAGTCAGCCAAATTCACTTTCGCCTCTCTTATTCAGCATAGTACTGGAAGTCCTAGCCACAGCATCAGAGAAGAAGAAATAAAAGACATCCAAATTGGAAAGGAAGAAGTAAAACTGTATTAGCAGATGATATGATACTGTACATGGAGAACTCCAAAGATTCTACCAAGAAGCTACTAGAATTGAAAAATAAATTCAGGAAAATAGCAGGATACAAAGTTAATATCCAGAAATCAGTTGCATTTTTTTATGCCAGTAGTGAACTACCAGAAAGGGAAATTAGGAAAACAATCCCAATCACGATCACTTCAAAGAGAATAAAATACCTGGGAATACACCTAACCAAGCATGTAAAAGAGTTGTCCTTGGAAAAGTATAAGACACTGAAGAAAGAAAAATAGAAATAAGTGGAAGCGCATCCTGTGTTTGTGGATAGGAAGAATTAACATCATTAAAATGTCAATACCACCCAAAGCACTTTATAGATTCAGTGCAATTCCTGTCAAGATTCCAATGACTTGTCACAGAACTAGAACAAACATTTAAAAAAATATATGGAACCACAAATAGCAATGCATAACAACAGCAATCCTAAGAAAGTAGAACAAAGTTGGAGGAATCACACTACCTAATATGAAACTATGCTGTAAGGCCATTGTAATCAAAACTGCATGGTACTAGCATGAAAATAGACAGATAGCTCAATGGAACTCAATAGAGAGCCCAGAAATAAACCCACACTTCTACAGTTAATTAATATTTGACAGAGGAAACAATCACATACAATGGGCTAAATATAGATTATTCAGTAAATGGTATGGGGAAAATTGTACAAATAATGAAGAAAAATGAAACTAGGCCACCTTCTAACACCACACACACAGAAAAATTCAAAATGGATTAAAGACAAATTTTAGACCTGAAACCATAAAAATCATAGAAGAAAACATAGTCAAAATCTTAGACATTGCTCGCAGCAATATTTTATCAGCTATATCTCCCCAGGCAAGGGAAATGAAAGAAAATATCAACAAATTGGACTACATCAAACTGAAGTTTTTGCACAGCAAAGGAAAACATCAACAGAATAAAAGACAACCCACAGATTGGGAAAACATATTCACTGATACGTCTGATAAGGAGTTAATATCCAAAGTTTATAAAGAACTTACAAAAGTCAACTCCAAAAAAAACAAACAAAATAAACAACCCCAATTAAAAAATAGGCAGAGGACTTTTGTTTTCTATCTTAAAAGGCACTTAATATTAACAATGTCTATAAACACATACAAAATATTTTTGGTTAGTATATTTTATTACCTCAACTCTTGTGTCTTCTTTCTTCAAATTGCTAGATCTTAAATAAAGGGCATATATTGTTATATCATCAATTTGCCTTTCAAAGTATTTGATAATAGTATTTCAATAAAGTTTGCTTTCTTTGTAATTTTATGTATTTTATTTTCTATCTTTAATAATGTTATTCTGAGAAAGCATCCATAGGCTTCGTAGATTGCTAAAGAGGTCCATGGCACAAAAACCATGCTGCACACTGTGTGTGTCCTGTACTTGTATGACCTTAGAGTAGCGTCTTCATATGGGTACTAAACAGATATCTGATGAACAACTAAGGAATGATGTATGAATAAACATAGCTTCCCTCTCCAATAGGAAAGATATAATACAACTAAGTTTCAGCTCTCTTAGCTACCATCATATTTTAGTAAGGACTAGACAGTTTGAGCTGTAGTTAACCAAAATCTCCATAACAAGGCTCTTTTAATCATTAAGAAGCAGTATATGGTTGGAGTAAGAGCATGGCCTCTAGCCAGACTGCCTAAATTCAAAGCCTGAGTCTGTTACTTCCTAGATGAGTGTATCTGGACAAGATGATGATAAAAAAGATATATGCTTATGAAAAATATAAGTAAATAAGATGCTTGGAGTGGTAAGAATTTGTATTAATAGTTCTTTTACATTCCATGTTTTTAAAAGATTTTATTTATTTTTAGAGAGCGGGGGAGGGAGAGAGAAACATCAATGTGTGGTTGCCTCTTGCATGCCTCCCAAATGGGGATCTGGCCCGCAACCCAGGTATGTTCCCTAACGAGGAATCAAACCAGTGACCCTTTGATTCACAGGCTGGCATTCAATCCTCTGAACCACACCAGCCAGGGCACATTTCATGTTCTTACAAAGTCTCATAGTTTTATAGCATTTAAAATATATGTCAGTTATAAAAGACTGCCTATTGTTAAATTGTTGGCAGTAGAGGTAAAACCATAACTTTTCCTGGGTTAACTTGCTAAGGTATGAGCTTTATTTTAAAGAAGTGTGAGGTAACCTGGGAACAATTCTCTGACACCTGTTAAATATGAATATACTTCCAACTTTGATAATAATCTTTCTTCTTCAGTAACTATATAATTGAAAAGGCCCTTTCATATATCCTCATTCACCTAGTTCAAGCTATGTCCTAATATATCTGTACCTCTATACAAGTCTTGCTTTGAGTACATGTAGCACTTCATTTATACCATGATTATAGCAATTAGAATCATATATTGTGATTGTTTATAAATATTTATTTTAAAAAAATAGAATGTGAGCTTCTTGTTATAGGTAGATTGAGTAGATAAGTTTTTATCCCCAGTGATTCCTTTAGTGCCTAATATATGGATGGAATTTAATAAGTTTTGAGGAAATTATTTTTATCTACAATATGATAAAATATATCTAGTTACAGGCTTTCTTCTCTGTATTCAGCTTTTGATATTGTTAGGTATTTCTTATTTTTGGAAAATATTACGTGTGTTAAATTTAGGTGTGTGTGGTACAGTTATTCATAGTCATAATTCTGGAATAACACAATAAATTTTCTCCTTTTAACATAAATCTTTCTTCATTTCTTACTGTTTCTGACAGTCACCAAGAAACTCCTCACCCTGCATGTTCCCCATGTTTCTTGCTGTGCTCATGTGCTTCTCTCTGCTCAGGCAGGATGTACAGACAGATACGTCCCTGAATCCAGCAAGTATTCCTCTACTTGTGTGGCCTGACATCTTTTTAGCTTTAAAATTTTTTTACACCACCCTGAAAATATTGAAGTTCTCTGGTCTATAACATGTTAACTGTTTAACTGCTATCAAATCATGTCTCTCTTTTCCTAGATGTGGAAATTTATATAATTATGAATGTCAGATGTTGTATTTTTTCTTCCTTGTTTTGGTCCAAAGCCATTTAAAATTGTTTGATTGATCGGTTTGGTTGCCTACTCTGAAACCGAGAGAGGTAAAACATTACAATGATCTTCTCTTCAAGAGGCTGGGTTTTTCATGAATTTATTATTTTATTTTGATCTGTTTTACTTTCCTTTCTTTTATTTATTATGAGATTTGTATTGTAGGGGAGGCAAAACTTTTACCCTTTTACGGTGTCTGTCTGGGCTTGAGAATCACATTGCTATAAGATGATTAGCAGGAGAAAAGAATATAGATTTTTACATGTACATGTAAGCCCCCTTGGGAAAATGAAGACCCATAAAAGGGGTTAGGCCAAAGTGTTTATATACTAGGTTGAACAAAGAGAAGCAATGTGGGAAAGTAACTGAAATATAAGGGAGATAAAAGTTATTTTAACAAGGTCTGTTTTTAGAGATGTTCCTTGACCCTCATTCTCCATCTCTGGTGGCAAGAATGTTTCTTTCCTCCCAGTATCAAGAGTGCATCTTTTACATGGGAGTTTTCTTCCTGATTTCAGCAAAAAAGGGGAGGTCAGAGTGCCCTTCTTGCATCTGAAATTTTTCAAGTACCTTGGCTCAAAATAGATAATTCTTATGCCCAAGTTATATATTTTGGGGTAGAATATTCTGCCCCCTTCCAGTATCAATCTGTAATAAGTAAATATCATAAGAATTTTAATAAAACTAATTTAAACATCATTTTTATTTTTTATATTTTCTTACTTGGTTTGCTTCTTATGCACTGTAACTTGAATTTCAGAGAAGAGTGTTTCAGGGTAGTAGGGTATAGTGGTGCAGAGCATAGATTCTGAAGCTAGATGGCCTGGTTTTTGTGCCCTTGGATAAGTCATTTAACCTTTCTGTGTACTTGTTTCCTTATTGCTAGCACAGAGATAATACTGGTATTTACTCCGTAGGATTATTGTGAAGTTTATAGGAATGTAAGTGAAGTGTTTAGAATGAGTCCCCTCTTCAAAAACAAAACAAAAAACAAAACACCCCCCCAAAAAAAAACAGAAAAAAAAAAAACCAATGCTGTTTAAGTAGAATAATGTGGGGATTCCTAAAGAATTACCTGATGTGAAATCAGCCTAGCTTTTCTGAAAGCCAGTGAGGCAAGGCTACCTTTTTTCTTCCCACACCAGCAGCACTGACTAGCCCAGTACCCCTCAATGCTCTATCAGAACTTGTGTCAGGAAGTGGAAATGTAGGCTACAATGCTGGAGGAACTTTTGAAAGACTTGGCTTGAATTGGATAAATGGTGAGCAGAAGGGGATATAAAGCCAGAAGAAATTGATTGTGAGAAGGAGGCTTGTGAAGGGTTGGTGGGGGCCACTCAGGGCTATAGGAAAGGGATAAAAACAGACTTTCCCTAACTCATGAATAAAATGTCTCTGTTAGCCAGCCCCGGGGAGGGAAATAATGGGATAGTATTGAGCAAAGATCAAATTTGCTGAAGGTAAGTGTAGCTGGTCAAAATGTATTTTTCTCTCTCTCCTTTCTCTAGCCCCTCCAATCCCCAACCCTGGTCCTCTCTCCTTCCCTTTCTTCCTTGCCTCATACTCCTGTACTTCTTGAGTTTTGTTTTGCTTTTTTTTTAAAAACATTCTCTTGGCCTTGGTATGTCTTACCCTCATTTCCAAAACACTTAGATTAAAATTTTGACAAATTGAAAAAACACAGTAATTCCATTCATAAAATTGTGATTAACTAGTAACAGTTTTATTTTTTAAATGTAGAACACTAAAGTACCCTAACCTTGAATTACCTTTTAAGTGTCAGTTTCATGTATGAAAACATAATTTATGACAAGGTTTACTTTTCAGGTGATGAAAAATATGAGATCTCTTTATTTTAAAAAACATTTCAGTAGTTGCCATTTGTTGATGCTTTATATTTGCGAGATATCTTTTTTCACATGGTCTATAATTAATTACTAATTTTTTATATCTTCATTTGTAGGTCACCTATTTATATATCTCAATTTGTCTATCACCTGGGCATGTAGCTACACTATTAACATCCATTAATCCATGACTATTTTTGACCAGTAATGTTAGGGGCATCAACGAGTTTTATATATTGCTATTCTTTTAAAACTGTTCAGAGTATATCTAACCTTCAAACAACCTTTTCCTACTCATTTTCTCAATACATTTAACATGCAACAAAAGTGACTTTTGTCTTGTTATGGAGGTGGACCAAATTGGTTGACATAATGACAGGTGGGTTATTATTTAGAGCTGCATTGTGTTCCACTGGGTCTTTGTTCTCTCTGGGCTGCATTCTGACTTGCATGTTCCTAACTGCCATGGTGACAACAGCTTCTTTTATTGAATTTGGAACATGCCTGCAAGAGCAGCCTTATAAAGGTTTTAGCTACAGAGTTAGTGTTTTCTTGAATGTTTTATATATTAGTTTTTTTTTTTTTAATAGTTTGGCTTGATAGCAGTACTAGATTTGTATGTAGCATTTATTATGGATTGGTTTAGTTTGTTTTTAAATGGTTTCCCATTATGAGAAATACAACCATTGTGTTTATGGTTGGAATATTTGTTCTTTTTGATTCCTTGGCCTTTTAAGTCTCAAAGTATGGAATGTCTTGATATGTATAACACTGGGGAACACAATTTTCACTGAGTTAGATCTGATACTTGTTTTGACTAACTTTTGGCATCTGAATCCAAAAATGACCCCAGTTTTTCTCTATCACGTCAACTTTTTAAGGTACAGGATACTCTCCCTTTGTCCCAAAAATCATACAAAATGTACACACAAAGGAAAATAAAGAAAAAATTACCTGAATATACTGCTTATTTAGTTATTTTATTCATATAAAGGCTATATATTGTTAACGTAAGTCAAATTATGTAAAGTTCTGCTACCAAACATACATATTAAGGTATTTTCTCTTTTCAAATGACAGGCTAGGAAATGCCGAAATGAGATACTTGAAACAGTCTCCTTCAGTTGGCAAAGCTTTAACAAATTGCTTCATGAGACCCAGTTATATGTGCAGAGGTGGAAATAGAATGTTCTTCCTGTCAACAAGTGGCTCGTGTAGAATGTTTAGATCACCTGATTTGAGGTCAGATCTTGGAGGCCAATTCGACTCCACCCAATGCTTCTCATGAGCTCCGCTGTCCTACATACACAGCAAACAGGGATACGTGGTGTATGCTCATTGCTGACCAAGAAGGAAGCAGACCATTTTAAGGTGTCTACACAGATGATCCAATTGTGCTTGTGATGTTGCAACAGATCAATGACTCTTTTTATGTCTTCATATTCTTCACGAAAACAAACTGAATGGCCAATTGAGACTGCACCAAATAAACTGCCATTGTGGAGGAGGACACGCTTCAAGCTCTGCTTTGAGCTATCGACAAACAGTCGCCATTCATTTGTGTTATAGATTGGAATTCCCAATTCCTCCATTAAACCACGTATGTTATGGCAATACACAAAGCCACCGTCACTTCGAAAGTACTACAGAAATGCACTTTCTCTTGATCGAAAGTAGGATGCTTTCGCTCCTTTTTCATGCAAGTCTTTCTCGTGCAGTCTTGATGCTAGGAGTTCTGAAGCCTTTTTGGATAGTTCCAAATCTTGTGCCAAATCATTCAACTCATACTGATCCACTCCCTTACGAACTGAGTCATCTTCAATTCAGAATCTTCATTGTTGCTGTCACTTAGTTCTTCACCATACTCCTGTTTTTTGGAAGAGAGTAGTTTTTCAGAAGAGGGTAGTTCAATGAAAACTGGCACTGGGATTTCAGCTGAATGAGGCATTGGGCGTATAGCTGATGGTAGACTAGGATACTCTATTTTACACTTATCTTTCTTGTTATATCCTGACGTCTTCACTATACAAAAGTAACAGTCACCTGAATGATCTCTGTGCTCTCGCCAAACCATAGGTATACCAAATGGCAATTTATCATGCGTTCCCCTCGTCCACATCCGTAAACTCTCAACACATCTGAGGGAAAGGAAATAAGTATGTATGTTAATAAAAAAATAAATTCTGCTAACTCCTTGTATACAGACAAGAACTCAGACTACACTTCGAAATATGATTCCCTATATAGAGCGACACACAACCTCTCACCACACTGTCTCATGTGTAACTGAATAGCCTAGACAAGTATGACCCTGTCACTGGTCTCCTAGGTCGTCCCCCACACCTCCCCACTAGAGGGAGGTTTGCTCTCAGCCAATAGTAGAGCACTAGTGCTTCCCTTGATCCAGGCTCTATCCAGCCTAGAGTGGTTGCATTAAGATAAGCTGTACAGAAACTTGATGTGATAGAGGAAAACTACCTGCAGTTTTGAAATCTGCATGCCTATTTAAGTCTAAAACAGCTGAAAAATCGAACTCAACAGGAATTATGTTAAAAATTGTTTCTCTGTGTTTTTGCAAATTGTAAAACATGTAAGAAGTTTCCACCATCTTTGACAGATGAATTGCTTAAGAAATTAAAAGGACTTTCTTTTACTTATTGGATGTCTTTAATATCTGAAGTTTCAGAGTCTATTATTAGACCAGGAGATGATGCAAAAGATTAAATTGATTCCAACTTTGAGGTATATTAAAATAACCTTTTTCCTTCCAGTCAACAAGATATATATGACCTTTTAAATTCCAGGTACTGTGCTATGCATGGCGAAGGTAGCAGTGAGTCAGACAGACAAACTCTCTGTCCTCTTGAAACTTTGGTCTTGGACTTCTGTGTGACAGCTTGTGTCCATGGCCCATTGGGGCAAGTACCGTGTTTTTAAGATTTGACCAAAAACAAATTCTAAAGCAAACTTGTAGTAATAATCAATACAATTTTATTTACTGCTATAGGCTTTGTATATGACACCTCTAATAGGTGAGAAGGAACTATTAATATCTTTATAGGTAAGTGAACTAAGACTCAGAAAAATTAATTTTTCCATATCACAGAGCCAGTGTTGAGAATTTTAAAACTCCAGTCAATTTGTTGCCAATTTATCCTTGCCATTATGAATCAATGTCTCTAAGTATAGATTTTACATTAACAATGCTACTAACTTGTTTTTAAGAAGAGATTGATGTGTTGCAATTTCAAACTTGGTGATTTGGATTATTAACAAAGAAATTATTATATTTATAATTTGATATTTTTGGTATTTAGATGAATGTAGAATGGCCTTAGAATTTTATCTTTAATAATTTTTTATTTTTCATTTACAGTTGACATATATTAGTTTCAGGTATGCAGCGTAATGATTAGACATTCATATAACTTATAAAGCCTAGTACTCATCTGGCACCATACATAGTTTCTGCAATATTATTTACTGTATTACCCTGGCTGGTTTGGCTCAGTGGATTGAGCGTCGGCCTGCGAGCTAAGTGTCGCTGGTTCGATCTTCCAGTCAGGGCACATCAGAGAAGGAAAACTCTGATTCCAAAAAACCTCCGCTGCCTTGCGGCATACCTCTTCAGGGGAAAGGCTAAGGGAGTAAACCCCGACAGAAAATCCGGAGCCGGAGTCCCTAAGGCGGTTTGACGTTGTAGTCAACACCGGCAACTCCTGCGGCGCACCTGAAGCCAAGCTGTATTGACTCCGTCTTTCCCTTGGATCCTTCAGCTGCGAAGAGAGGGGGGATCTGCTGCATGGGCAACAGCAGACCCTCCATATCACCCTGCCCAGGCTCTGTAGCTTCATCGCAAGATGTCGATTCAACACGGGAGGAGACAGATACCGTGTCACTCCCGAGTCGGACTGCATAGCCATTCTCGGCGGTGCAGATAGACTCTTAAGAAACTACACCATCGTCTCTCGAGACGGATGGCTGCCGACGACGACGATTTACTGTATTTCCTGTCCTGTACTTTACATCCCCATGACTGTTTTTATAACAGGCAATTTGCATATTTTAATCCTGTCCTCTTTTTAACCAATTTTTCTGCCCCCTAGCTCTCAACCCATCTGGCCATCATCAAAATGTTCTCTGTATCTATGAGTTTGTTTCTGTTTTGTTTATTTATTTTGTTTTCTTGATTCTACATATAGGTGAAGTTATATGGTATTTGTCGTCTTCTGTCTGGGTTGAGAGCTGGGGGCAGAAAAATTGGTTAAAAAGAGGACAGGATTAAAATATGCAAATTGCCTGTTATAAAAACAGTCATGGGGATGTAAAGTACAGGACAGGAAATACAGTAAATCGTCGTCGTCGGCAGCCATCCGTCTCGAGAGACGATGGTGTAGTTTCTTAAGAGTCTATCTGCACCGCCGAGAATGGCTATGCAGTCCGACTCGGGAGTGACACGGTATCTGTCTCCTCCCGTGTTGAATCGACATCTTGCGATGAAGCTACAGAGCCTGGGCAGGGTGATATGGAGGGTCTGCTGTTGCCCATGCAGCAGATCCCCCCTCTCTTCGCAGCTGAAGGATCCAAGGGAAAGACGGAGTCAATACAGCTTGGCTTCAGGTGCGCCGCAGGAGTTGCCGGTGTTGACTACAACGTCAAACCGCCTTAGGGACTCCGGCTCCGGATTTTCTGTCGGGGTTTACTCCCTTAGCCTTTCCCCTGAAGAGGTATGCCGCAAGGCAGCGGAGGTTTTTTGGAATCAGAGTTTTCCTTCTCTGATGTGCCCTGACTGGAAGATCGAACCAGCGACACTTAGCTCGCAGGCCGACGCTCAATCCACTGAGCCAAACCAGCCAGGGTAATACAGTAAATAATATTGCAGAAACTATGTATGGTGCCAGATGAGTACTAGGCTTTATAAGTTATATGAATGTCTAATCATTATGCTGCATACCTGAAACTAATATATGTCAACTGTAAATGAAAAATAAAAAATTATTAAAGATAAAATTCTAAGGCCATTCTACATTCATCTAAATACCAAAAATATCAAATTATAAATATAATAATTTCTTTGTTAATAATCCAAATCACCAAGTTTGAAATTGCAACACATCAATCTCTTCTTAAAAACAAGTTAGTAGCATTGTTAATGTAAAATCTATACTTAGAGACATTGATTCATAATGGCAAGGATAAATTGGCAACAAATTGACTGGAGTTTTAAAATTCTCAACACTGGCTCTGTGATATGGAAAAATTAATTTTTCTGAGTCTTAGTTCACTTACCTATAAAGATATTAATAGTTCCTTCTCACCTATTAGAGGTGTCATATACAAAGCCTATAGCAGTAAATAAAATTGTATTGATTATTACTACAAGTTTGCTTTAGAATTTGTTTTTGGTCAAATCTTAAAAACACGGTACTTGCCCCAATGGGCCATGGACACAAGCTGTCACACAGAAGTCCAAGACCAAAGTTTCAAGAGGACAGAGAGTTTGTCTGTCTGACTCACTGCTACCTTCGCCATGCATAGCACAGTACCTGGAATTTAAAAGGTCATATATATCTTGTTGACTGGAAGGAAAAAGGTTATTTTAATATACCTCAAAGTTGGAATCAATTTAATCTTTTGCATCATCTCCTGGTCTAATAATAGACTCTGAAACTTCAGATATTAAAGACATCCAATAAGTAAAAGAAAGTCCTTTTAATTTCTTAAGCAATTCATCTGTCAAAGATGGTGGAAACTTCTTACATGTTTTACAATTTGCAAAAACACAGAGAAACAATTTTTAACATAATTCCTGTTGAGTTCGATTTTTCAGCTGTTTTAGACTTAAATAGGCATGCAGATTTCAAAACTGCAGGTAGTTTTCCTCTATCACATCAAGTTTCTGTACAGCTTATCTTAATGCAACCACTCTAGGCTGGATAGAGCCTGGATCAAGGGAAGCACTAGTGCTCTACTATTGGCTGAGAGCAAACCTCCCTCTAGTGGGGAGGTGTGGGGGACGACCTAGGAGACCAGTGACAGGGTCATACTTGTCTAGGCTATTCAGTTACACATGAGACAGTGTGGTGAGAGGTTGTGTGTCGCTCTATATAGGGAATCATATTTCGAAGTGTAGTCTGAGTTCTTGTCTGTATACAAGGAGTTAGCAGAATTTATTTTTTTATTAACATACATACTTATTTCCTTTCCCTCAGATGTGTTGAGAGTTTACGGATGTGGACGAGGGGAACGCATGATAAATTGCCATTTGGTATACCTATGGTTTGGCGAGAGCACAGAGATCATTCAGGTGACTGTTACTTTTGTATAGTGAAGACGTCAGGATATAACAAGAAAGATAAGTGTAAAATAGAGTATCCTAGTCTACCATCAGCTATACGCCCAATGCCTCATTCAGCTGAAATCCCAGTGCCAGTTTTCATTGAACTACCCTCTTCTGAAAAACTACTCTCTTCCAAAAAACAGGAGTATGGTGAAGAACTAAGTGACAGCAACAATGAAGATTCTGAATTGAAGATGACTCAGTTCGTAAGGGAGTGGATCAGTATGAGTTGAATGATTTGGCACAAGATTTGGAACTATCCAAAAAGGCTTCAGAACTCCTAGCATCAAGACTGCACGAGAAAGACTTGCATGAAAAAGGAGCGAAAGCATCCTACTTTCGATCAAGAGAAAGTGCATTTCTGTAGTACTTTCGAAGTGACGGTGGCTTTGTGTATTGCCATAACATACGTGGTTTAATGGAGGAATTGGGAATTCCAATCTATAACACAAATGAATGGCGACTGTTTGTCGATAGCTCAAAGCAGAGCTTGAAGCGTGTCCTCCTCCACAATGGCAGTTTATTTGGTGCAGTCTCAATTGGCCATTCAGTTTGTTTTCGTGAAGAATATGAAGACATAAAAAGAGTCATTGATCTGTTGCAACATCACAAGCACAATTGGATCATCTGTGTAGACACCTTAAAATGGTCTGCTTCCTTCTTGGTCAGCAATGAGCATACACCACGTATCCCTGTTTGCTGTGTATGTAGGACAGTGGAGCTCATGAGAAGCATTGGGTGGAGTCGAATTGGCCTCCAAGATCTGACCTCAAATCAGGTGATCTAAACATTCTACACGAGCCACTTGTTGACAGGAAGAACATTCTATTTCCACCTCTGCACATATAACTGGGTCTCATGAAGCAATTTGTTAAAGCTTTGCCAACTGAAGGAGACTGTTTCAAGTATCTCATTTCGGCATTTCCTAGCCTGTCATTTGAAAAGAGAAAATACCTTAATATGTATGTTTGGTAGCAGAACTTTACATAATTTGACTTGCGTTAACAATATATAGCCTTTATATGAATAAAATAACTAAATAAGCAGTATATTCAGGTAATTTTTTCTTTATTTTCCTTTGTGTGTACATTTTGTATGATTTTTGGGACCAAGGGAGAGTATCCTGTACCTTAAAAAGTTGACGTGATAGAGAAAAACTGGGGTCATTTTTGGATTCAGATGCCAAAAGTTAGTCAAAACAAGTGTCAGATCTAACTCAGTGAAAATTGTTTTCCCCTGTGTGAAAAATGAGTAATGAGATAGAATCTCAGTCAGTACAATTCCTCTATCCTCTTGTCTCTCATTGCTGTATTTGGGACTATAATAATCATCTGTAATAAGTATTCCAACAGAGATGGTTTCAATAATGTAGGTTAGTAACCACTCAAGATTTTTAATACTGGTCAATATATGAGACATCATTTTCACTTTCCAACATAACAACATACTATACTCTTGAAGATAGATGGATAACCTTCAATTAGCAGAAAAATGTTTTCTTCTGTTTCCTAAATGCTATAATCATTTCTTATTTGATGGCTTCTAGACTCAGAGGTGTGAGGTTCAGAGATAAAGATTGTGATTGTGGTCTGAGTAAATAGGGAAGGCAGTGTACAAGCAGTGGACAGGTTCTACAAGATTCTACAGGACTTGGCTCCACAATCATTTCCTACTGTTTCTTACATCCCTTGGTTCCAGCCACACTGACTTTGCTTATGCTGGACATGCTGGTCATGTTCCTACTGCTGTTCCTTTTGCTTCCAGATGCTTTCATGGCATGCTTCCTTCTTTTGGGTCTGTCTTGGATGTCACCTTCTCATCTGTGATACCTTCTAGGATAGATTATACTAGAATGCAGCCTAGAGTGGTGTGGCCCATAGATAGTGTTCAGACAATTATTTTTGAATGAATTGATGAAGTTTTTTTTTTTTAGTATAATCACAAAACCGAGAAACTGGCTTCATTTGTTTTGTTATTACCTTTATTCAATTGTGTTTAATCAAGAACCCGAAAATAAAAATATTTCAGATGTGCTTCCTGTTGAGTATTTAAGGGGAAAAAAAATCATCATGGAGGTTTTGTACTGGACTTTCATGGAGAGTAAGCATAGTGAGGTAGTTGTGATGAAGAGCTGAAGAGCAGAAGAACAGAGAGTGCTAGGATTTGGGAAGCAGGATTCCCACTGCTTGGAGGGCTGGTTGCATCACCTCAGTCAATTTCTCATTTGTATAATTAGACTGATTACATGACTAAAATTGCCTCTGTGACTTATTGACTAGGGAGAACAGATTAGAAAATGGAGAACATAGTCTAGTGAAAAAATGTGGGTGGGGGAGGCTAGTACTTAGTGTTTTTTGTTTTTGTTTTTACTTTATTTCGAAAAAGTTGTGTTATTTATTGTCATTTCAGTTTTAAAGCTTATACATTGTAAAAAGTCTCAAATGTCAGACTCTAATAGCAGTGCTGAAAATGGAGACTACAAATTTTTAGCTTAATGCCTCTGAGCTTTATTCTATCAGAATTATTAATGACATATTTGGAATTGATAAACTTAAAAGTGTTCAAGAATGCAATACAGCTCTACCCCCTACCTTAGGATTTGAACAAGTAGTGCATTTTTAAGGCTCCATAATTAAATGAATAATTTTCTCGAACATCACTTAAGAATGGGAATGATAATGAACTATAAATGAAATTTATATTTAATATTATTTTAATCAGATTTTCAGTCTTCCTCACATTCAAAGAAAATAATAGTTCTAATAAATGATATATTTTCAAATGTAGCTTTCTTTTTGCTTTCATAAGGAAACTGGACATGAGAACATGTTTAATGGACTGCCAGCATCTTGAGCTAAACATAACCTTTTAAACAACTTTAAAATATATGACTGTTTCTGTTCTTATTGGACAGAATGGATCAAGGGTTGGAAGATCTAGATCTGCTTCCAGGTGCACATTAGGCTTATACAACACTGTTAGAAAACCAGGTTCTTTTCTTTTGACAGTGTTGATTTCTACTTGGACTTAGAAGCTCAGACTTTGATACTTTTACTCCAAATACCTCTCATTATTCCAAATCCCTTTACAATCCCATGATGCTGAATGTGGTGGTTGGAGATGGTATTGAATATGTTTGTTAGTATGGGACTCACTGCCTTTCAAGATATTCAACCTGCCTTCAGAGACAACTCTATTTGAAAGCTTCCACCTTCTACCTTCATGCAGCTGTATTTGCAAGCTCTTCCTATGCTCATAATAAATCTGCCTGCCTTTAATCTTTCCTAAGGAAGAAGAAAAAAATTAAACTTTCCTTTTACTTTACTTTTTTCTAGATACGATAATAATTAATATGGTCTATCATTATTTCAAGTTAATTACTCCTGGCCTTTTTTACAGCTTTCCCCAGACCTGGTTCTGAGCCTGCCAGTACCATCTTGATCTCTCTCCATGAAACCTGCTCCATTTGAAGCAGGCCTTGCTTTTGGTGTAGCACCCTCACTTGGTCCATAAATTAGGTGCTACTCACCAGCCAGGAGTGGGAAGAGCAGCCATTCTTCCTTTTGGAAACTTCCTCTATCTATATATAGCTACGATGACATTCCTTCTTTGAGTAGTCAGTATCATATTGTTGACATGGTGAACCTAGTTAATTAAAATCTGTTTTGTTTTTCTTGCTTGTATGCCAATGAATCTACACCATCATCATCCTATTCTCATGATGCTTTTTGTTTTTGGTTTGTTGTTTAGCCTTTAATATTCATTTTCATTAAATATGCTAGATAAAGACTTTGGTACCAGTGCTTTATCATCTTCTTTAGGGATATATTCTTCCTAGCTTATTAACCTCTCATTTCAGTTTTTGTCGCTGACATACTTGTCCTGAGGGCTTAATAAAAATATTGACCCAGGGGGAGGACGAAGATAACGCCAGTGGGGGTACTGAGGTACATCCCCGTGTATCTCTAGAACTGTACTGTCCAATATGGTATTTACATTTAAATTTTAATTAAAATTAAATGATATTAAAAATTTAGTTCCCAAACTGCACTAGCCATGAGCTGCAATAGGCAGCAGTTATATAGAACATTTCTATTATTTCAAGTTTCACTGAATGGTGTCTCTCTAACTCTTGATATTCAACCATTAGTTAGTATCATGAAACATAACAGAGAATGCCATGAACCATTTTTCCACATTTCTTCACACTGATACCTTTAATTTTACTAAGTGACACATTTTACTTGAGGAGATCAGGCAGGTTTTAATGGAAGAGATGTAAATTAATTAGTGTTTTGAAGGTTCAATATCATTTGGAGAGTGATATTCATTGTGGCATTGTTAATTTCTTGGAAAAATTGGGTAATACGGATAGATATAATACAACATTATTGAGGATTAAGGTATGTGAGATTTTGTAGTTAGAGATTTACCTGGAAAAGGTAGTAGGGACATGATTAAACTGTATTAAAATATTTGTAGTTCATATATATTATATATTAATATATTATATATAAATTATATTCATATATATATATATATATATAAATTATATATATATGCTACCATAGTATGAAATATGAACTGGAGGAAAAGAATGTTCATCTGTTCACTCATACATTCAACATGTATTTGTTGAGTTCCTACTCTGTCCTAGTGCTGACCTATATAGAGAAGATGTCTTCATGGGGTCTGTAGCCTGGAGGGTCTCAGATCAGTGAAGGAGACACAAACAGAAGCAGGTCATTGCAGTTTGCTATATGCTGTGGTTGGGATAGGAATAATGTCCTTAGGACAAAGGCTACTGGCCTTGAAAAGCATTATCCTGTGAGTAATTTTACCATTTGTCACTTAAGGTGCATGTTTGACAAAGACACTAATGTTGCTTCCTTCAAAAGCACTTTGTTTCATTTTTCTGGCCATGTAGGCAATGCTATATTTCCATCATCTCAACGTGCATTAAATGTTCTATGGTAATGTCGCATTTATACAGAAATAGAGATTTCCATTCTCAACAGTCCCAAAAGCATGTGGAAGAAATTTTAAATTTTAAAAATATAATGAAGTTAAATTAAGATTATGTTAATATGAGAATACTTTTGGTTGGTGGATAGCAGTGTTTTAGTACCTGGGTGCAGACCGCTGGTGGTAAGAGTAATGGAGAGTGCGTTGGTGGAAAAATTAAATAATCAAAAACAAGGTGGGTTTTTCCTCAAAGCTGCATATGTATCAGAGTCATTTTTGAAGCATTGAAAGAAATGCAGATCCCTGTATTCTACTCCTAGAGATTCTGACTCAGTCACTCTGGGGTTATTGGTGTCTTTAGTATTTTAAACACCTGAAATGATTCTGATGGACAGTCAGGGTTGAAAACCACTGGTCTTTTGTGGGGAATTTTGTGTCTTCCTGTGACATGCAATGGCCCTCTTTTTTTCACCAGAGAGCCCAGCATTCTTGCAGACTTGAGTCCTATTGTATTGCTGAATATTTAAAGTTAATAAAATGACAGAACTCAAAAACAAACAGGGGCATTTAATACATAGTGGCTAATAAAGAACTCTGAAGCCAGGTTTCCTGTCTTTGAATCTTGCCTCAGCATTTACCTACTCTCTGACTTTGGGCAAGTGACTTGACTTTGTGAGCCTAAGTTTCTGTAGCCTAGGTGTGGTTATCTTTGTATTTTTCCTGTTTGGTGTTTGCTGAACTTCATGGATTTTAAATTAGCAACTTTTACCCTATTGGGAAATTTTATTTCTTTTGTCCTATTTAAAAAAATATTTCTTCCTTTCTGGTAGCCCAATTATAGGGATATTTTAATATTGTGCAAAAGATTTCTAAGGTCTTTTTGTTCAGTAATTCTTTGCTTCATTCCTCAGATTAATAGGTTTTATTTCTTTGATATTTCTTTTTTTTAAAGTATATTTTGTTCATTACGTTGTAATAGTAGTCCCAATTTCTTTTCCCTTTGCTCCCCTCCGCAAAGTGCCCTCTTCCCTCAAGCAATCCCACCCTCCTTAGTTCATGTCCATGGGTCATGATGATACTTCTTTTCATTCATCATGAGTGTATTTTCCCATGCATCCTTGATCAGAATTACAGTAGCTGCTTCAAAATCTTTGTCTGCTAATTTCAGCATCTGGGATCATCTGAAGGGTCAGTTCATCTTGATTATCTTATCTTTGGAGAATGAATCTGGTTGTCCATTTTTGATTCTACTACATTCCGTCTAATGGTATTGATTTTTTGTTTTGGTTTTTCGGAAAAAAGTTAACTTGGATGACTAAACTGCAAACTCTGTTTTGGGGCAGTAGTTCAGGTTACAGTTCATTTCTTTTAGTCTTATTATGGTTTACATGTCAGCCAGAGATTTGGGCAGTGTTCAGACACAGAAGTGCGTATTGTCTTCTCTGTCTCTTTTTGTGGATTCCCTGTCCCTACCAACCTCATTTCCAGTAGTTGCGGTTGCACTGAACTCTGTCCTTTGATTCTTCAAGCCAGTAAGACAGTGGATTTTCTGTAGGAGGTTTTGCTGCCATTGCATGGTACAAATGGGAGCCTGCCCTTAAGCTAAAATTCATAAAAAATAGGAAATTCACTTAGAGTCATTTTTTAATCTTTATTTTAGGTGTCAGCTCCCTTCCAGAATCTCTTTGCTTTTAGATGCTCTCAAATACCATTAAGAACTTGTTTTTCTTTCCTTTTTTGTTTCGTTGTTGCTGTCAATGGTTGATGTTGTTGATGTTCATAGTTATTATCTGCCAATGGTTTAAACAACAGGTATCTTTTTCTTCCTTTAGAAGATTCTTCTGGGCTGCTTACTTTTTAATACCTGCAAATGTTTATAGTGATGGAGACATGTATGAAGCTTATATATTATGTTGAAAGAACAAGGAAATTTTTGCTTCTCAATAAGCTAAAATTGGAGGTCCACAGCTTTTCATTTTCCATGAGAACTGAATGTACTCTTGGCACATTGGTGTCTTTCACTGAGTGTAACTTATTCTGAATTCTGACTGAGCACATTTGATGTCTTTCTCGTAGAAATTAAAAGGTTTTCTTTAATACATGGACATACTTGATTTGCTTATAAAAGATGCTAGCTTTTACAAATCAAGCGTAAAAAGCTTTGATAGTTCAAGTAATTCTATGGAATTTATATATATATGTGATTGTATATTTAATTATAGGAAAAGTGAACTTTGACTTGCCTTTATAATTGTCCAGCTGTTTACATAATTTCAACATAATTAGTGATGCATGTTTATCAATAAACATTTTGAGTTATCAAGTTTTTTTCACTTGATCATATTGAACCTGAAAAAATAAATTTTCTCAGTGTGTTTAATTTCTTGTTTTTCAAATAACATTCTGTGAAATTTTAATATGTTATTGGATTATAAATATGTGCCTTGATCTTCTGTAATTCTTTCAAAGTTGACTTATTGTGATACAGATATTTGATAGGGCAACTATAAAAAGTTAATAGATACAAGTCGGCATATGGAAAATTATGAAAAAATAAAAAAATTTAATTTGTTTTTGTACTTGCTAATTTATTAAAAAATCAAAGAGCCCTAATTCTTACTAAGTGCTTCATGCTGACTTAACATTATGTGTGTGTTTGTTCCTGGGATTTAATTATGTTCATTTTTACATATTAATTGTAATTCTTTGTATTTCTACTTCATCATGAGCAGATAGGGAAACTTTATTTTAAAAAAGAATTTCTATACGATAATTATTTTTAAGGGTTATAGAATGGTAATGTATATTTTCATGATTGTTGTAAGTTAAATTTCTTAACATTTTGGACTATAATGAATATATATGTATACTAATGTTCTAGGAGAAAGTAAAAAATAATTTTCTTGCAAAGATTATTTAATTTTGGAAATAAACTGTTCTTCAACAATCTCTTGTCATTTTAAACAAAAAGTGATATAACAGGACTCATCAGCTGCAAAGAGCAGAATACCAACTGAAAAGCCCTCTAAACAATGAAAAGTTTATAAACTTGCATAACAGGAAATCTGGGCACAGGGCCAGGTCATCAGTGTTAATGTGGACAGAGGCTCCTTCCATCTTTTTGGCCTGGCAGCCTTATCATGTTAGCTTGCTTTTAGAGCCAGTTCCCTCATAATCACAAAATGGTTGCTATAGCTCCAGACATCCAGGTTTTCTTCCATGAATGTATTATTAGAAGGGAAAACCTTTTCCTGGTGTTTCCTCATGTCTTCTTGGCCAGGGAAATAGAATTGTCATAACTGGCTTGCAGCAATTATGATTTACCTTCTCGTGCTGACTTTGTGTTTCCTGACCACACAGCAAAGTGAATACCAGGACAGATTTAGGACTCTGGTGGTCAGCAAGCCAGGGGTGTGGGGTGGAGACTATTGTTCATAAAAATTTCAGATAACAAAGATATTTTAGTTCCTCGAGAGTGCCATATTCTCTCTTGCTTTTAGGACCTTCTCATTGCTGTCTGGAATTTTTCCTCCTATGCCTCACAGTTGTTTTTATATTTTTTAACTGCCAGCTTAGATATAACTTCTCTGGGGAAGATTGCTTACATATCAGAAAAAAAGAAGTCGTTAAGGCAAAAATCACTGCTAGGAAGGTATTTTCTAAATTGTCTGCACTCTGGAACCTAGTATCAAATGTTAAAGCAGAAGTTGACCTAACTAAAAGGGGAAGTAGACAAATTGTAATCATGGTAGGAGATATAGGCCCACTTCCCTTATAAGTGCTATGAGCCAAAAAAAAAAAAATTTCACACAGAATGATTAACTCACTTAGGCCAAGTAATATATCATGTGACTTGGTATATTTAGGGGAAATTATATAGTATCAGCCTTATACATAGTCTTCCAGGGAATATGAAAGGAGGGAATGCTTCCCAAGTCATTTTACGAAGCAGTATAACGTCTATAGAATAAGTTAACGAGAATATTAAAAGAAAGGAACATTACAGACCAATCTCATTTGTGAACTTCCACACAAAAAATTTGTAAACAAAATAACTGCAAACCAGAGCCCTCAATATATAATGAGGATAATACATTACTAATTGAGTTTATTTCAGAAATGTACATATATAGCATTTTAAAATCAATTAGTGTATTTCACTACATTATTATTTGTTTTTAAAATTATTTTATTGTTATTATATTGCGGTTGTCCCAATTTCCCCCCCATGTTCTCCTCCACCCAGCCTACCCTGCGCTCTCACAGTCAACCCCCACACCATTGTCTAGGTCCATGGGTCATTCATGCATGTTCTTTGACTAGTCCTGTCCTCTCCTTCTCCCCTTCCTCCCCCTTCCCCCTCCCCTCTGGTCACTGTCAATCTATTCCTTGTTTACATGGCTCTGGTTCTATTTTGCTTGTTTATTCATTAGATTCCTCTTATAAGTGAGATTATATAGTATTTGTCTTTCACTCCTTTGGTGTCATTTTTCCTGCTTTTTGAAGAATAGTGGATGTTCACAGCCAGGTAGCACTCTACATCTTTTCAAATCTAAGAAGTCCTATAGCCTTCCTTTATCCTATTTCATCTCCAACCTCTTCAGTTCAAACTGGCAGTGCTTCTGCTCATATAATCCTTTAAGCTCTTTATTAAGTGATAGTCTTGCACTTCAGAAACAAACTTCCTGAGTAATTTTAACATGTGTAAGCTGAGAATTTTTCAAATATTCAAGTTCTAGTTTTGTTTTTCTTTACGATTCTTCAGTTCATCTTTGTCTTGCATATTTTTATAAGCAGTTGTTACAGAACCCCTGGGCTGCTCCAATTGAAAACAAGCCCACGGACTCTTTAGTTAGGGGTCCGATTGTCCGCCGCCAGAATTACAACTCTTAATACTTTAGTTGAGTGAAAAGAAAATTGTTTATTTAACAGTTACACATATCCTTGCCTCCCCCCTACCAAACCTAGCCAGTTTTAGGAAGGTCAGAAACACCGTTTCCCTACTTCCCAAACAGTTCAGCTTTACGAGCGGCTGCCAATCATTCAATTTGATTGGGGAGGTCCTTTCTGTGCTGTGGTGCCCTTCAGCTCTCAATACAAAACCGCCGGGATTCTCAGCCTCCTTGCAAACTGTCTTCTTTCTGTAAACTGCATGGATCTCCTCTCCTTCTCCAGAGCACCCTTGCGAACACCCGCCAGTGAGGGAGACAGCCCCAGAGCATGCCGCCCCTAAAGTGTTTGCAGCTGCTTATATATCCCTGACTGCATCCTCTGACGCAATGGGTGTTGCCAACAGTTCTGACCGTTCACAGAACCCCACGTAGGCTCTGTGTGCTTTCCATGCCGTCCCCTGGTTCAAGACTCCTCCCATCCACCTGAGGCCTTGGAAGCATCCAAGCAATTTTGCATAATGAAAGACCCCAGCCACCAGCCTCAGGCGTGTGGAGGCATTCTTGAAAGCTGCTTCCTTCTCCCCATACCCCAGCCGCAAACTCCAGGGATTTTTGGACTCCCCTGTTTCTGTAACACAGTCAGGAGGAACTATGTTGCTCCTTCAAATTTTGCTTAGAAATCCACTCAGCTAAAAATTTAATTTCTTTGGTAGAAAATTCTACCTTCTACAAAACACTAAACCACTTTTCATCCAAGATTTTTGCCCCTTTATAACAAGGATTATCTTTCCTCCTGTTCCCAATGACATAATCCTCATTCCCATCAGAGACCTTACCAGATTCACCCTTAATGTCCATATTTCTAGCATGTACTTTAAACTTCTCTCAGACCCTACTTATTACCCATTAAAAAAAATCCAATATTTGTTAGAGCAACACTCCACACTCAGCACCCAAATCTGCTTTGTTCAGCTCACACTGATTTAACAAAATAGTGCTAACTAGGTGACTCAGAAAACAGAAATTTATTCTCTCATGGTTCTGAAGGCTGATTCAGTTTGTCTTGCAGATGGTTGCCTTCTCATTGTGTCCTCACATAGCAGAGAAGGAGAAAAAGCAAGCTGTGTACTATTTCTTATAAGGGCATTAATCTCATCATGAGGACTCCACATGTGGACCCTTATGATCTCATCTAACCCTGCTGTGGGAGAAGAAACTTTACCCTTCACTGTTACAAGGATGGGGTAAGGGGCCTTGGTGTTTCAGAGGGGTGGAAGGTCATTGGTTGGAGGACAATTAAAAGAACAATCAGTAATTGTCCCAATTTTTTTGCCATTGCTTAGCCCTGCCCCATGTCCCACCCTGATTCCCACAGTCAGTTCCCACCCTGTTGTCCATTTCCATGAGTCATTTATACTTGTTCCTTGACTAGAACCTTCCCCTTCTTTCACTCCTTCCCCACTCCCATCTCCTCCCTTCTCTCTAGTCACTGTCAGTTTGTTTCTTATTTCCATGTGTCTGGTTCTATTTTGTTCATTTGTTTGTTTTGATCATTAGGTTCCATTTATAAGTGAGATGATACGGTATTTGTCTTTTGTCACTTGGCTTATTTCACTTAGCATAATACTCCAGTTCCATCCATGTTGTCGCAAATGGTAGGAATTCCTTCCTTCTGCTGCATAGTATTCCATTGTGTAAATGTACCAGTTTTTTGATCCACTCATCTACAGATGGGCACTTAGGCTGATTCCAGCACTTGGCTATTGTAAATAGCGCTGCTATGAACATAGGAGTGCATAGGTTCTTTTGAACTGGTGTTTCAGGATTCAGGATCCCAGCAGTGGGATCGCTGGATCAAAGGCAGTTTCACTTTTTAGTTTTTTTTTTTTTTTTTAGGAAATCCCATAATGTTTTCAACACTGGCTGCACCAGTCTGCATTCCCACCAACTATGCACCAGGGTTCCCTTTTCTACACATCCTCACCAGCACTTGTCTCTCCTTCATTTGTTATTGATGGTCATTCTGACCTGTGTGACGTGGTATCTCATTATGGATTTAATTTAGATCTCTGATGGCTAGGGATGTTGAGCATCCTTTCATGTGTCTATGGGCCTTTTTAAATTAAAAAAATTTTTTTTTTAGATTCTGATATAGTTGTGAGTTTATTGTCATTTTAATGTTCATAGTTTTGATCTTTTTTTTTTTTTTTTTTTAAATAAGTCCCTTTAACACTTCATATAATAATGGCTTGGTGACAGTGAACTCCTTTATCTTTACCTTGTCTGGGAAGCACGTTATCTGCCCTTCCATTCTAAATGATAGCTTTGCTGAATAGAGTAATCTTGATTGTAGGTCCTTGCTTTACATCACTTTGAATATTTCTTGCCAGTCCCTTCTTGCCTGCAAAGTTTCCTTTGAGAAATCAGCTGATGGTCTTATAGGTACCATTTTGTATGTAACTCTCTGCTTTTCTCTTGCTGCTTTTAAGATTCTCTTTATATTTCACCATTGACATTTTAATTATGTGTCTTGGTGTGGTCCTCCTTGGTCTAGCTTGTTTGGGACTCACTGTGCTTCCTTGACTTATATGCCTATTTCCTTCCTCAAATTTGGGAAGTTTTCCTTCATTGTTTTTTCACATAACTTTTCAATTTCTTGCCCTTTCTTTTCTCCTTTTGGTACCCCCATGATTTCGATGTTGGCATGTTTAAAGCTGTCCCAGAGATTCCTAAGCCTCTCCTCATTTTTTTCAATTCTTGTTTCTCTTCATTCTTTACTGGTTGACTGTTTATTTCTTCCTATGTTCCAAATTGTTGATTTGAACCCTGGTTTCCTTCCCCTCACCATTGGTTTCATGTGGAGTTTCCTTTGTTTCACTTAGCATAGCCTTCACTTCTTCCCTTACACGTTTGCCATACGCAAGCAGGTCTGTCAAGTCTGTGAGCATTGTTATCACCAGTGTTTTGAACTCTGCTTCTGTTAGGTTGACTATCTCCTCATCGCTTAGTTCTCCTACTGGAGCCTTCCTCTTCTTCCTCTTTTGGGCCATACTTCTGTCTCCTCAACTTGACAGCCTCCTGTGTTTGCCTCTGTGTATTAGGTAGAGCTGTCACACCTGTTACATTGTAAGGAGCAGAGCCTTAGGTATATGAGAGTGCTGGGCATCATATCTCATCACATTGTGGTGCTGTATGTAGGGTGGGTTCAGAGAGGGAACAATGCCGCTTACTCAACACTCGTCCCTTTTCTAGGCACTTCACCCTCTTCCCGTATGGCACTGGCGCCCCTCTAGCTATTGCCCTAATTGTGGCTCCCAGAGTAGGTGGGTTGGTGGATGTTCTAGGATTGTGGGGGCCCTCTAAACAAATGGACTCTCCTGAGACGCCAGCAGTTCCTTCTGCTGTCCCAGCCTAGACTGGTTTTTAGAGTCAGAACCTATGGGGCTTTATTTTCCCCAGCAGTGGAACCGTGAGCTGCATGGTGTGATCTGAGGCTGGGATCACTCCCCAGGTGTCCCTCCCTACTTTTATATTGTGTGACTGCTCTTTGCGCTGGCCTACCACAGTCACTGCCTTGCTGCCACCACCCCCACTGTCACACCGTGTCCTTTCTGCTGCTGCTCTGCCACTCCTGCCTGTCTGAATGAGTATTGCTTCTTTATGTCTTTGTTTGTTGGACTTTCATGCAGTTCAGTTTTCTGGTAGAGTTCTGGTTGTTTTTAGTTTTGAGGTATTTCTATTACTTTATTGTTGTGGAGTGTGGCGAAGTGTGTCTACCTACATCTCCATCTTGGCCAGAAGTCCTTATGGGCCTTCTGTATGTCCTTCTTAGAGAAGTGTTTGTACTGGTCATTTGCCCATTTTTGATTGGATTGCTTGTCTTCCTGGTGCTAAGTCAAATGAGTTCTTTATAAATTTTTGAGATCAAATACTTGTCTGAGTTATGGTTGGCAAAAATATTTTCCCATACAGTTGGTTCCCTTTTAATTTTGCTGTTTTCTTTAGCTGTGTAGAAGCTTTTTAATTTGATATAATCACATTTTTTTTTTTGTTCTTTGCTTTATATCCCTTGCCCTAGCATAATCAGTAAAAATATTGCTGCATGGGATATCTGAATTTTAATGCCTATGTTTTCCTTTAGGACTTTTTTGGTGTCGTGACTTATATTTAAGGTTTTTTTTTTAACCCATCTTGAGTTTATTTTGGTGTATTGTGTAAGTTAGTGGTCTAGTTTCATTTCTTTTCAAGTCTCTGTCCAGATTTCCCAACACCGTTTACTGAAGAGGCTGTTTTTATTCCATTTTATGCTCCTGCCCCCTATGTCAAATAGTAATTGACCATAGAGACTTGGGTTTATTTCTGGGCTCTGTATTGTGTTCCACTGATGTATTTGTCTGTTCTTATGCCAGTACCAGCCTATTTTGATTTCAGTGGCCTTATAATATAGTTCGATATAGGATATTGTGATCCCTCCTACTTTGTCCATTCTCAAAATTGCTGCAGCTATTTTGGGTCATTCATGGTTTTTCTAATTCTGTGGAATATGTCATTGGTATTTTAATAGGGGTTGTGTTGAATCTATAAATTGCTTTGGGAAGTATGTACATTTTAATGATATTCTTCCAGTTCCTGAACACAGTATATGCTTCCATTTATTTGTATCTTCCTTAATTTCTTTCTTTAGTATTGTGTAGTTTTCTGAGTACAGGTCCTTGATTAAGTATATTTCTGGTTACTTTACTTTTCTTGTTGCTATAATAAACGGGACTTTTTTCCTAGTTTCTGTTTCCAATATTTTATAGTTGGTACAAAAATGCCTTCAATATCTGAATGTTGACTTTTTATCCTGCTGTTTTGCCAGATCACTTATTGCTTCAAGAAGTTTCTTGGTGGAGTCTATAGGGATATCTATGTACACTATCATGTCATCTGCAAACACTGACAGTTTTACTTGCTCCTTTCCAATTTGGATGCCTTTTATTTCTTTTTCTTGTTTGATTGCTGTGGTTAGAACTTCAACACTGTGTTGAATAGAAGTGGTGAAAGTATACACCCTTGTTTTCTTCCTGATTTTTAGGGGGAAAGCTTTTAGTTTGATGTTGGCTGTAGGTTTCTCATATATGACCTTTATAATGTTGAAGTATACTCCCTCTACTCCTACTTTGCTGACTATTTTAAATAGGTACTGTACTTTATCAGACCTTTTCAGCATCTATTAATATCATTATATATTTTTATTCTACTTATGTGATGTATTATGTTTATTGATTTGCAAATATTGTACCATCCTTGCCTCCCTGGGATGAATTACACTTGATCATGATGGATGATCTTCAGTGAGGATCTTAACATCTATGTTCATCAGCAATATTGGCCTGTAGTTATCTTTCATTGTTGTGTCTTTATCTGGTTTTGGAATTAGGATAATACTGGTTTCATAAAAAGAGTTTGGGAATCTTTCCCCTCCTTGAATTTTTTGGAATAGTTTGAGAACGGTAGGAGGTAGGTCTTCCCTAAATGTTTGGTAAAATTTGCATGTGAAGCTGTTCGTCCAAGGCTTTTGTGTGTCTGTGGTTTTTTGATTACTGCTTCAATTTCAGTAGCTGTTATTGGTTTATTCAGGTTTTCTGCTTCTTTTACATGTTTCTAGAAATTTGTGCATTTTACCCAGGTTGTCCAATTTCTTGGCGTATAGTTGTTTGTAGTAATTTATGACAATTCTTTGTGTTATTTGTTATAATTTCTTGTGTTTCTTTCCTGATTTTATTTATTTGGGTATTCTCTCTTTTTTTCTTAACAAGACAGATTAAAGGCTATTTTGTTTCTTTTCAGAGAATCAGCTCCTGGATTTATTGATCTTTTGAATCATTCGTTTAGTCTTTATGTCATTTACTTCTGTTCTGATCTTGATTATTTCCTTCCTTCTGCTTGCTTTGGGCTTTGTTTGTTGTTGTTCCTCTAGTTCTTATAGATGTAGGTTTAGGTTGTTTATTTGAAATTTTTGTGTCTTCTTTTAGGTAGGCCTGTATTACTGTGAATTTAGGGCTACCTTCGCTGTGTCCCATAGGTTTTGGGTTGTTGTGTGTTCATTTTCATTTGTTTCCAGGTACTTTTTGATTTCTTCCTTGATCTTATTGTTAACCCATTCATTATTTAATAGCATGTTATTCAGTCTTTGTGAATTTGAATGGATTTGAGTTTTTTTCTTTGAGGTTGGTTTCTTATTTCAAGCCATTGTGATCCAAGAAGATGCCTGATATGATTTTGTGTTGTATCATGTGGTCTGTTTTTGAGAATGTTCCATGTGTATTTGAAAAGAATATATTGTGCTTCTTTGGGGTGAAAGGTTCTTTATTTATCAGTTAAGTCCCTTTGATCTAGAGTGTTGTTCATTTCCACAATATCCATGTTGATTCTTTGTGTGGAAGATCTATCCTTTGTTGACAGTGGAATGGTAAAATCCCCTACTATATGTGGTAGCTGCCTGTCTATATCTTTCTTGAAGTCCTCCAAGATTTTCTTCATATATTTGAGTGCTACTATGTTGGGGGCATATATGTTTACAATGGTTATATCTTCTTGATGGATTCTTTCCTTAAGTATTATGAAGTGTCCTTCTCTGTCTCTTTTTATGGACTTTTTTTTGAAGTCTATTTTTTCTGATATAAGTATTGCTACCCTGGCTTTTCTGTCATGTTCATTTGCTTGCAGTATCTTTTTCCATTCCATTACTTTCAGTATGTGTAGATCTTTTGTTTTGAAGTTGGTCTCCTGTAGACAGCATGTACCTGTCATGTTTTCTTACACATTCAGCTACGCTGTGTCTTTCAATTGGAGAATTTAATCCATTTACATTTAAGGTTAGTAATGATAGGTACTTATTCATTGCCATTTCTTTTCGTTGTACCTTTCTTTCTTCATCTTCTTAAAGCAAATTCTTTAGCATCTCTTGCGATGTTGGTTTGGTGGAGATGTATTCTTTTAGCTTCTTTTTTTGTCTGGGAAACTCCTTATTTCGCCTTCCATTTTGAAAGAGAGAGTTGTTGGTTAGTCTTCATTGCAAGCCTTTGCTTTTCATTACTTGGAATATTTTTTGCCATTTCCTTCTGACTTGTAGTGTTTCTGTTGAGAAATAAGCTGATAGCCTTATCTGAGCTTTCTTGTATGTTCTTCTGTCTTTCTTTCTGCCTTTAAGATCCTTTCTTTGTGTTTGAATTTTGCCATTTTATTATGATGTGTCTTGGAGTGGGCCTCTTTGGGTTCATCATGATTGGGACTCTCTGTGTTTCTGAGATTTGTGTGACTTTTTCCTCTCAAGTTAGGGAAATTTTCTGTCAGCACTTTTTGAAACAGGCTTTTTATCCCTTTGCTTCTCTTTTCTTCCGGTATCCCTCTGATATGGCTGTTACTACATTTCATGTTGTCCTGAAGCTCCCTTAACCCTGCTCTGTTCTTTTTGAATCAGTTTTCATTTTGTAGTTCTGGGAGTTTTTTTCTACTTTGTCCTCAAGCTTGCTGATTCCATTATCAGCTTCTTCTAATCTGCTTTTAATTCCTTCTCCTGTATTTTTCATTTCAAATATTGTAGTTTTCATTTCCTCCCTGCTCTTATTGATATTTTATATATCCTTTTTCATGCAGGTTCGTTCTTAATAAGTTCCTTTTAGCTTCCCTGGAGTTTTTTGTAGTTTTCACCAAGCTCCTTGATCATCCTTATAACCATTATATTGAACTCAATTTCTGGTATTTTCTTGGCCTCAATTTCATTCATCAGTCTTCCTGGGGATTCTGCCTTTTTTTCCCATTGGGTGTTGTTTCTTTGTCTCCCCATTTTACATGACTCTTCTTGTTTGTTTCTGCATATTAGATTGGTCTGCTTTGCCTCCCTGTCTTCGTGGTGTGTCCTTCTGTGTTCAGAGATCTGTGGATTCAGTGGTGCAGTCTGCTTGAGTCCCTGAGTTTGATGCTTTTGGGGTGGCCCTTTATGGCATTTATGTGGGTTCTCTGGTTGTGAATTGGGTTTTGTTTATTGTTGGGTCGTTCTTTGGTGGGTCCTTCAGTCCACCTGGCTGACTGACAGTCACTCCACCCACCACATCTTGTATAGTGTTGTACTGGTGCTGCCTGAAAAAAACCAAACCCATAAAAGTAACTTCTACCCACTACCACACTATCAATAGTGAATAAGTAAATATTAATGGAAATGTAAAGAGATTAAGACAATAAAAAAAGGAAAAATGAATATGAGATGAGTAAGTGAAAGAAAAGTGATTTTACGAGGGTAGAGGGAGGAGGAATAATAAGAGTAGGGAATAGAGACAAAGCAAAGAGACAAAAAAAGTAAAATATAAGTTGTAAATAAAAAGGGAGGAGGGAAGTCAGAATCGAGGAAGATAAGGGAAGCATATAGTGTTAGGTTTAAATTGAAATGTAAAAAGAAATTTGTGCGTGTGTATATATATACTGAAAGAAAAATAACAAAAAATTACATATGTATAAAATATTAGGGATCTAATTGGAGAAAAAGATCTGCCACAGCACTATCAAACAAATGAGCTATGCTTTATATAGGTCGGATGGGAATTAGAGGGGAAAAAATTAAGAAAGAAAAGTTTAAGAGATGTCTAGAGGAAAGAGAAGTTATTTTAAGAGGATAGAGGGAAAAGGAATACTGAGAGTGAGGAATGGAAGCCAGGCTAGGACAGGTAAAAATTAACATTTAAAATGAAAAATAGGGCAGGAGGAAGCCAAGATGTAGTAAGAGAGGAGAATGGTAATATTTGAGATTGGAAATACAAAAATAGCGACTCTCTAGAAATAAGATTGAAGGAATGCAACAACAACCGCCTTACTTGCAACTGACAAGCAAAGTTTGATAAAGGTGGAGAGAGAACAAGGGTATTTTAAGAACAGGAAAAAGGATGTGGGATGACTAATGACAATCACAAATGGTTTTGAGAGGCTGGATTTGGGAGAAATATTAAGCCTGTGGAATAGAAACAGGTGGTAGCAAAAGAGAAAAAAGAATTTAAACCCAAAATAGGAAGAGAAAGGAAGATGGTAACATGGAGTAAGAGAAGGGAAGAGAAAAATATGAGGTTTGAAATAAATATAATATAAAACCTGATGATATGTTAGGCCCAAACTTGAAAGGCAAGATATGAATGTTAAAAGCTATGCGGGGGAGAAGATAGCTCCCTGTTGCGCCTGTCTCTATTCTCTCTGCTCTGCTGGATTTAGTAGATCAGGACCTGAGGAACTGTGTAGCTCCTAGTGTCTGGCAAAGGGACTTTTCAGAGTTTTTACTTCTTTCCCCTGCTGAAATGCTCACAGCAGGAAACTCCTGAGCCTGGGCTAGCTGATGTGCAGTGCCTGGAATCGTGCATGTGAAGGTTGGGATCACCTGTCTGTGAGGGGATCTGGCTGGCTGCAGCAAATCTCAGGCATTCAGCTTCTGCCTCCCAGTCCTGAGCCTGCTGCTCTCTTGCTGGAGGTTTGGCCCAAATTTTCCATTATGAACAGCCCTCTGCTTGCAAGCCATGTTTAGTCGGGCCCTTATGCCATGCCCACATGCACAGGCATATGCCCTGGGTCCTTGTCGAGTCTCACGTCTCACCTCAGCTCCCCTTTTAAATGAGTGTCTTTGTGGCCCGTATGCTGTAGCACCAGTCTCTGGGGGCCCTGTTGTCCATGTGCTCCCCCGCCCCCCCAATCACAGTGTTTCCTGGTCAGAGCCTCTGACAGTTTTATATAAAGTTTCTTACTGTATCTTTCCCAGATGGCATTGGGAAGAGCTCTGCAACTATACAATAACACAGGGCAGTGGCAGAATACTGACCTGGTTCCCTCCAGAGATCTTCAGCCTTGGGCTGGCCTGCTCCTGCCATGCTCTTTCTGGGGCCCACACCTTCCAGGTCTCCTCTCTCCGCCCCAGTAACTGGGCCATTGGCTCCCGGGAGCCCTGCAGGCGGACCAGTTCTTGTCTATTCCTGTGCAGTCCCTGTACTCTCACCCATATTTGTGCTCACTCACAGGTGCTCTCACTCATTCTCCGCTCTGTGTTTGGACTACCAGTCCCATCTGGGATGGGAGCAAGTGGACAGGGCTTTTAGATACTCTGCTGCCATCTTTGAAACCTCTAAAAGGGATGATTAAACATTATGTGAATGACTTGGATATAATTGAGTTCAAATAAAATTATGCCAGGTAACTTGCTATTTCAGAGGAACTGTGTGCTATGTTTGCTTTGCAAAGGAAAAGTCCCTCTGGGGCCCCAGTAATCGTGCCCTCTTTCCCAGTCCTCCAGATCGTTGTTTCGTAAAATTAGATTGTTTGAGTTTATAAGGCTACTCCAAGAGCTTTGTATTCAAATTTTAATACAACTCAACTATTCAAGATTATCTAAAGAGAATTGCCCACAGATTGTGTTTCGGTGGATATATCAGATATCCATTACACTAGGAATATAATCTAGGGTATGAATTGGGTATTGGTTGTAGTATATATTCAGACTGCTTCTGATTTTAGTGTTGGAATTTTTCTAAATGTTACTAAAATGTGAAATTTGTCCTTAAGATAGTTTCTAGTAATTCTTATATATTTGCAAGTGTGCATATGTGTAGCACATTCATGAGTATATACAAGTAGAAAAATATTTGCTTCACTTTAAAACTAATTCCTCAAACCACCATTTAATATAAGCAATATGATGAATTTTGGAGGGATATTTTTTGTATTGTTATTACTGCCTGCATTTCTATATCACTCTCCTCCAACAAGTATTAAAAATTGTATCAGAAAATGAGCAGGCTAGTGCTACTCTATTCAACTATTTTTTTTACATGTAATATGATAGAAGATGTGGAAAAATCAGTGAAATGAATTTTAGGACAATATTAATTTTATAAATTATTAAAATTTATTCAAGAAAACCTAAGTACGTAGACTACTAACAGAAGACCTAGTAACAATGATATATGTATATACCCAAAATGCTCTCTTCCTAGATGTTTTTATAAGCTTTTAATGAATAGGTGATTCTAATGATACTTAACTTTTGGGGAACACCAAAAATGGTGAGATAGTTCCTAACTGAACTGTGAACCTAGCAGAGGCCTGAAAGCACAAACTCTTTTTTTTAAAAATTATAGGCTAAAAAGTCTCAAATGAAAATTAAAAAAATCTGTGAAATTATCAACATATTTAACCATGAAACAATTGAAGTGTTCATATTAAAAATGACCTGTCCTGTATTTGCTTTGACAATGTGCTGCACATAAATACAGGTTTATTTTTAATCTCATACATAAGCAACTAAGCTATAAATATAATGTTAGTAGCATATGTAATTTAAAATGTTCTAGTTGTCACATAAAAGCAAAAAGAAACAGGAGAATTAATTTTAATAGAACATTTCATTTAATCCAGGTTAATCCAAAATATTTTTTAACATATGGCAGTAGCCACATTTCAAGTGTTCATTTGCCTCAAGTGATTAGTGAATTCCATATTGCAGAGCTCAGGTGTAATCTGTTTGTGTGGTGCTAAACTGCTCACCCTGTCTATAGTTCTGTGTAGCTCCTAATGCTATGGTTTTGGTTTTCTCTCACTCCATTCATCTGATCAAGGCATTAAGACTACTAAGACAAAAATGTGGAGAGGAACTCTTAAGAGTTTATGAGGTATATTCAGATACTTTTTTTGATAATGTTTCTTGAATTAGCGAAGATTTTTAGGAGCTCTCAAGTCACAGAAACAAAGGGTGTTTGGGTATTAGACATTAAGAAGGTCCAACGTATGAAGCCAGGTTAGCCAGCTACAGAGTAAGAGTGATCACATTTATGGGTGTTATATCTCCTCTATTTAGGGACACTTTAAAAGAAGTTCTTATTTATTTATTTTTAGAGAGAATAGAAGTGAGGGAGAAAGAAAGGGAGGGAGACATTGATGTAAGAGAGAAACATCAACCGGTTGCGTCTTGTGTGTGCCCTTACCAGGGACTGAACCTGCAACCCAGGCATGTGCCCTGATCAGGAATCGAACCCGCAGGCTTCACTTTGCAGGATGATGCCCAACCAACTGAGCCATACCAGTCAGGGCAACACTACTTTTTTTCTAAAGGTATTCTTCACTGTCTCTGTCTTCTCTTTGTCCACAATGCTAATTGTGGCATACTTTCTAACATTCTTTTTAATATTTTTATTTATTTATTTTTAGAGAGAGGGAAAGAGAAGGAGAGAAACATCAATGTGTGGCTGCCTCTCGCATGCCCCCAACTGGGGACCTGGCCCACAACCCAGCCATGTGCCCAGACTGGGAATCGAACCAGCGACCCTTTGTTTCATAGGCCAGCACTCAATCCACTGAGCCACACCAACCAGGGCTCTAACATTCTCACCTGAAACTTTTCTAATAGGTTACGAATCTAGTTTTAACAAAATTATCTTAATATTTAAGAGAAAGAGCAAGAAATTGGAAATCTGTTTGAAAAAATAATGAAAGAAAACTTCCCTAGTATGGTGAAGGGAATAGACATACAAGTCCAGGAACCACAGAGAGTCCTAAACAAGATGCATGTAAAGAAGCCTACTCTAAGGCACATCATAATTAAAATGCCAAAGGTTAAAGATAAAGCGAGGATCTTAAAAGCAGGAAGAAAAAAGCAGTTAGTTACCTACAGGGGACTTCTGACAAGACTGTAAGCTGATTTCTCAAAAGAAACTTTGCAGGCTAGAAGGGATTGGCAAGAAATATTCACTCATGAAAAGAAGATTGCTCTACCCAGCAAAGATATCATTTAGAATGAAAGGGCAGTTAAACAGTTTCTCAGACAAGAGAAAAATAAAGGAGTTCATCATCACCAAACCATTATTATATGAAATGTTAAAGGGACTTATTTAAGAAAGAGAGCAAAACTATGAACAATAAAATGGCAATAAATACATATCTATCAACAATTGAATGTATAAAACAAACTAAGTAAAGAACAGAGAATTATGGATACGGAGAGGGTTTTGATGGTTGTTAGATTGTAGGGGGTTTTGCGGGAATGGGTGAATTGGTGAGGGGATTAAGAAGTACAAATAGGTAGTTACAGAATAGCCAGGGGTCTGTAAGGTACAGTGTAGGAAATGAAGTAGCCGATGAACTTATATGCATGACCCATGGACATGAACAATGGCTTAGGGATTGCTTGAGGGAGTGGGGGTATTGGATGGAGGAGGGCTAAGGAGAAAAATTGGATAACTATAATAGCATAATCAATAAAATATGATAAAAAATAATATTTAAAAAATTTATTAAGCAATATGTTCAACAGATACCCATGATCTCTACTTCCTTATGACCCCACCTCTCTCTGCTTCTCCACTTCTTTTTCAGGCCCAGAGATGGGAAGTTGAGGATTGGGATAGGATCAAAAGTCTGTAGCACATGTTAGTGGATAACACTGGGAAACACAATTTTTGCTCAGTTAGATCTGACACTTGTTGTTGACTAACTTTTGGCATCTGAATCCAAAAATGACCCCCGTTTTTCTCTATCACGTCAACTTTTTAAGGTACAGGATACCCTCCCTTTGTCCCCAAAATCACACAAAATGTACACACAAAGGAAAATAAAGAAAAAAATTACCTGAATATACTGTTTATTTAGAGTTATTTTATTCATGGAAAGGCTATATATTGTTACTATAAGTCAAATTGTGCACAAGTAGTAAAGTTCTGCTATCAAACATACATATTATGGTAAAAATTTATGCTTATAGCTTTTCCTGGAGTGTTCAAACTGTGGCCATTCTCGCCTGATGCTCCAACAATAGTCAGCCATTGTATGTACATCCCATCTACCCTGATACTGTGCCTCCATGACCTTCAAATCTTGGTGGAATTGTTCACCTTACTCATCATTGACTGCATCAAGGTTTTTAGGGAAGTCAGCAATGGTTATGCAGAGAATACACCTTGATGCTCATGTTGCAACCAAGCATTTTGAAGCTCTCCAAGAGTTTCTGGACAATTTCAGTGTAATTCTGTGCTCGTGTATTTCCAAGAAAGTCCTTGACAAAGTTTCTGAATGACAACCAAGCATTCTTTTGGAGTTCTGAGAATGTCCCAATGAAATGATCATCTATAATAAGGTGCCAAATCTGTGGACCATCAAACACACCAGACTTTATCTTTTCAAATGAAAGCGTAGGAAATGCCAAAATGAGATACTTGAAACCGTCTCCTTCAGTTGGCAAAGCGTTAACAAATTGCTTCATGAGACCCAGTTTTATGTGCAGAGGTGGGAATAGAATGTTCTTTCTGTCAACAAGTGGCTCGTGGAGAATGTTTGGATCACCAGGTTTGAGGTCAGATCTTGGAGGCCAATTCGACTCCACCCAATGCTTCTCATGAGCTCCGCTATCCCACATACATAGCAAACAGGGATATTTGGTGTATGTGCATTGCTGACCAAGAAGGAAGCAGACCATTTTAAGGTCAACACAGATAATCCGATTGTGCTTGTGATATTGCAACAGATCAATGACTCTTCATGTCTTCATATTCTTCACAAAAACAAACCGAATGGCCAATTGGGACAGCACCAAATAAATTGCCATTGTGGAGGAGGACATGCTTCAAGCTCTGCTTTGAGCTATCGACAAACAGTCGCCATTCATTTGTGTTATAGATTGGAATTCCCAATTCCTCCATTAAACCACGTATGTTATGGCAATGCACAAAGCCACTGTCACTTTGAAAGTACTGCAGAAATGCACTTTCTCTTGATCGAAAGTAGGATGTCTTCGCTCCTTTTTCAAGCAAGTTTTTTCGTGCAGTCTTGATGCTAGGAGTTCTGAAGCCTTTTTGGATAGTTCCAAATCTTGTGCCAAATCATTCATCTCATACTGATCCACTCCCTTACGAACAGAGTCATCTTCAATTCAGAATTTTCATTGTTGCTGTCACTTAGTTCTTCACCATACTCCTGTTTTTCAAAAGAGGGTAGTTCAATGAAAACTGGCACTGGGATTTCAGCTGAATGAGGCATTGGACGTATAGCTGATGGTAGACTAGGATACTCTATTTTACATTTATCTTTCTTGTTATATCCTGACGTTTTCACTATACAAAAGTAACAGTCACCTGAATGATCTCTGTGCTCTTGCCAAAACATAGGTATACCAAATGGCAATTTATCACGTGTTCCCTTCGTCCACATCTGTAAACTCTCGACACTCTTGTGAGGGACCCAAGACTTATCTTGGTCACCAAGTTTTACTTTAAAATGTGCAAAATGGGCTTGCCTGAGAAATGCACTGGTGTTTGTCCTTTGGGAATGGTGCAACTGCCACAGATAGAGCAAAACAAATCAGGGTTGTTTAGGCACTTTTGACGAGAAATAGCAGAGGCAGACACGATCTGAAGGAAAGGAAATAAGTGTATATGTAAATAAAAAAATAAATTTTGCTAACTCCTTGTATACAGACAAGTATTCGGACTCGTCGGCAGCCGTCCGTCTCGAGAGACGATGGTGTAGCTTCTTCAGAGTCTATCTGCACCGCCGAGAATGGCTGTGCAGTCCGACTCGGGAGTGACATGGTATCTGTCTCCTCCCGTGTTGAATCGACATCTTGTGATGACGTTGAAGCTACAGAGCCTGGGCAGGGTAATATGGAGGGTCTGCTGTTGCCCATGCAGCAGACCCCCCCTCTCTTCGCAGCTGAAGGGTCCAAGGGAAAGACGGAGTCAATACAGCTTGGCTTCAGGTGCGCCGCAGGAGTTGCCGGTGTTGACTACAACGTCAAACCGCCTTAGGGACTCCGGCTCCGGATTTTCTGTCGGGGTTTACTCCCTTAGCCTTTCCCCTGAAGAGGTATGCCGCAAGGCAGCGGAGGTTTTTTGGAGTCAGAGTTTTCCTTCTCTGATGTACCCTGACTGGAAGATCGAGCCAGCGACACTTAGCTCGCAGGCCGACGCTCAAGACAAGAATTCGGACTACACTTCAAAATATGATTCACTATATAGAGTGGCACACAACCTCTCACTACACTGTCTCATGTGTAACTGAATAGGTTAGACAAGTATGAAACTGTCACTGGTCTCCAAGGTCATCCCCTGCCCCTCCCCACTCGAGAAAGGTTTGCTCTTAGCCAATAGGAGAGCATTAGTGCTTCCCTCGATCCAGGCTTGATCCAGCCTTGAGTGGTCGCATTAAGATAAGCTGTAGAGAAAAAACTTGACATGATAGAAGAAAACTAACTGTAGTTTTGAAATCAGCATGCCTATTTAAGTCTAAAACAGCTGAAAAATTGAACTCAACAGGAATTATGTTAAAAATTGTTCCCCAGTATAATGTTTTAAAAGTTGAAAGTTCAGTGGTTTATTTTTTTTAGGCCCAGTCGCAAGGGTAAAAATGGTTCTTTAAAAATGTTCCAGGCAAAATACATTAATTAAATGGTCTAAGATAAATGTCATGGGTGCTGTTATTGTTACCTGTGGTCCTTTACTTACTACACCGTACTCTTGAGACAACTAAAGTAGTCATATTCTCTTGCCTTTCCTTTTTTCCATTCATTAATTTTTGGGGGGCCTACATGTAGCAGTCTTTTTGGCATTTTATTTCTCTAATATTTTCATTCCTTATAGCAGGCTTTGCAATTATTGGAAATTCTGTTTATATAGGAACACATGTATATGTACATTTTTTGTATATAAGTGTACAGGCATTTGTACTTTGTGCAATATCCTTTGGAGCATTTGTTGTTTTTTCACCTTAGATGCAGAGAGCCAGAATTTCTCAGGTAAAGTTGCCTTCTAACACCTTTCATTCCACCTCATGGAGTTCTCTACAGCTCTTACAAGCTGATATATTTTACTTTAAAAATTAATGTACGTCTCTGGAAGTAAAGAACATATGAATAGTGAATGTGAAAATGTTAGTAATGTATTTGCTATACAGAACAACCTTTCTGATAAGTCAAAGAGATCATATAACTTTTCTAATACCTGTTCTGAATAGTAACCAGTCTATTTTCATGCACTGATTATGTCTTTAAATGGCATGCTTATAAAATTATATTCACTTAATTAGGATTTCACCCAAATGGACAATATTCACATGACTTGATACTAGTTAATGTTGATAAATGTTCGCATTGGACTAGCATCACTACTGATTCTTTGATTTAATTAATCTTGTGGACATGACAGCCAGATCCTGCTGTCATCCTCATTTTTATTTCTCTGTGGAAAGAAGTAAGTGTGGTCTAATGTGTCCTCTTACTTAGGTAGTGAGGAACCATTTGACTCAGAAGAAGTATGTGAACAGAATTTGAAGTCCACCAGACTAAAAAGCTAAAGGAAGGACATGTTTTTGAAGGAAAGTATTCATTGAAATTAGTGGGAAATTTGTCTACCTTGCCCTCTGCATTTAATAAGCAACTCTATGTCCAGAGGTACTTAGTAGTTGAAATTCCAAAATAATCATACTTTTTAACTTCAAATTTTATTTTGTTAATAAAAGAGAGAATTCTATGTCCCTGTATTATTGAGCCATTGAGTGTATTTCTGTGGGAGTATTTTCTTTAATATTTTCCCTGCTTATAAGTTGGAATTTGAATTAGGGAGAATACTTTGGAGAAAAAGCTATATGAAGAGACGTTTCATTGCATTTTTTTTTTAAATTATATTGCATTGGCCAAAAAGTTTGTCTTTTTCCATAAGATGGCTCTAGTAGCACTTAGTTGTCTTTAACTTCATTCAAAACAGTTTTATTAGATTGTATTGTGACAGCTGTCATATCACTGTGCGTTTAAAACAAACATCAAAATTTGGTAATTTTTTTTTGTGTGTGTGTAGCCATGTTAATATTGAAGATGGAAGAAAATAGGCAACACCTTTGCCATATTATACTTTATTATATCAAGAAAGGTAGAAACACAGCTGAAACTCAAAAAGATTTGTGCAGTGTATGGAGAAGGTGCTGTGACTGATTGTATGTGTGTGTAAAGAGATTTGTGTAGCTTAGTTCTGGAGATTTCTTGCTGGATGATGATGCTCCAGGGTGGGGTAGACCAGTTGAAGTTGATAGCAATCAAATTGAGACATTAATTGAGCACAATCAACGTTATACCACACAGGAGATAGTCAAAATGCTCAAAATACCCGAATCAGTAAAGGTATTGGTGAAAATGAAAAATGTGTCTTTTATTGTATGGAAGAAAGCTAAACGGGCTTTTTGGCCAATCCGATATATATTTGTGTCCCCATATGAACAGGATATTACTCTGATATATCAAAGACTTGATCCTGTTGCAAGCTCAAGGAACACTGAAGCACTGTCCTAGTGGGAGTTGGGGACCGTGAGTGAGTGCTAAGGACGTGAAAGCATCAAGCTTCTACCAAACAAGCCTGCATTTATTCCTGAGAGCGGCTGTTCTCACAGTCTTGCTAGCTTTTGCCAGTGTAACTTGCTTATCAGAGCACTTTATCAGTGGGAAAGGGATGTAGGTTAACCACTTCACTTAACTTCGGCTTCCCAGTCACAGTCTGTCAGCAAACGGCTGCTTTTCAATGTGTACGCCCTGTGCTGTGTAGCTGATGCAGTAGTGGGGACAAAACCAGCATTGTGTAGGGAAGAAGGGGGCTGGTCTTCAAGGAAAAGTGTCTGAGCCCAACTTCAGACTTTACTTTATAAGGGGATTTTTTGGTGAGCTGGGCTTCCCCCCTCTTTATTTCAAGGTTCAACGTTAACTTTAAATGTATGGCTTACCAAAGTAGGTAAACTATAGATATATTGTGGCAAGCAGTGGTTAAAGCTTTTATTTTTGTAAGTCACTGTTGTACTGCTTATGTAGCTTTTTCTGCCACTTTTTTTTCTTCTATCCTTGCCCTACTTTCTTATCTTCATTTACTTGTTATCTTTCTTTGTTAATTTTAGGCTACTTTAGAAATAATGTGCAAGTGAGCAACTTGTAGACCTTAGTGGTGAGAGACACCAGCATTTGTGTTTGTAAACACTAGAGAGCAGCAGAACCAAATCCCAAAACTATCAGATTGTCCTACTCAGAAAATGCAACCACTCTGTTACATCACAACTTAATCTGTAGAAATTTCTTTAAAATCTAGTGGAGCAATGCTATTGTTTCAGATGTTCAGTTTCCTTGTTCTGGCTACAAGGTAGGATCCAACTTCTCAGTACTTTTGTCTTCTGACATTCCTAAAATCAGTTTCCATACTGCCCACTCCCACATTGTTTTGGAAGTGCTTGTCAGAATGCAGACTCTCTTCCTGGGGGTGTGTGACTGGGGAGGAACAGGCAGAGGGAAGGGAGCATATTTCAGTGGGAATGTGTTATTTACAGCTCTTGTCACCTCAACATAGCATCGCTTTTTGAGTAATATCACAGAGTAGGAAGTTAATCTGGTTTGCCTACTTTTTGTACTGTTGGTAAATCTCCTATTGGACCTGGCTGCTTTGGCTCAGTGGATTGAGCATTGGCCTGCAAGCCAAGTGTCACTGGTTCGATGCCCAGTCAGGGCACATGACTCGGTTGCACGTCAGGTCCCCTGTTGGGGGCACAAGTGAGAGGCAACCACACAGTGATGTTTCTCTCCCTCTCTTTCTCCTTTCCCCTCTCTCTAAAAATAAATAAACAACAACAAAAAAAATCTATTGGATTTTCATATTTCCTACCTTCTTTCTTTTCTTTTTACAAAAACAAACAAACAAAAAAAAAAACAAAACAAGCAGCCCTCTGAAGGTGTGTCTGATGTGAGAGCTCTGTCAGTGGGGACAGTGTTTATTAGAGAACTGTTGTTGATGATCATGATGCTGCTACCAAGGGTCCATTTTTTATCTCAAGAGTGCATGTTTTTACCTCAATGTCTTTCTGCCTCTAGAAAATTATTCCAGGTAGAAATTGAGGCACCTAGTGAGTTTTTATTTTATACCTTAGTTCTGAAAGTGTATTTTTGTGACTCAAGATGTCATAAAGTGATCTGTAGTGACATTAATTTGGGGAACACTGCTTACCTTGCCAGTTTTATAGGACATATTAGCATATCAAAGACTGAAGTCTTGCCCTAAAACAACTTTTGTTAAACCTTTTTTTTAACGCTTTGTTTTCCAATAGAATATTCTTTATGAGGTTAACTGCTTACCCTCAGTATATCCTATATTTACTTCCTGACATTTATAGGAAAAGAATTATCATTAATCAGCATATATGATTTTATTGTTTAAGCTCTCTCGGCATTTTGCCTAGAGTCCTGCTTATTTTGAATAGGCAACTGAATAATGGCAGGAATATCTGTATGCCTAGTATAGACAACGAAAGCCTACAAGAGAAGTAGTACTGAGAGATCCCTGAGACAGAGCTTCCCATGTTGGACATAGTTTGGATTTCCAGGTACCGATTGCTAGTCATTCTGATGTTCAGTCATAAGGCACTGAAAAGCAATAATTTTGGTCCTAGTTAGCAACCATATTAAAGAATCAGTAATCTAGTTATTCCTGGGATGGGCACTTATAAAATACAACTTCATAATCAGTTATACTAATATATTTAGAATTTTAGCCATTCAAAACCTAATTTATCAACACCTTGTTATCTTGAATACTTTACACAGAAGGGTCATAAATTCTCCTAAAAAAGACTTTATTTCACCATTTAATTAAGTTTCCATGATTTCCTTCATTGATTTTATTTACTTATTTATTTATTTAATTTATAATTTATAATTTCTTTTATTTATTTATTTATTTATTTATTTATTTATTTATTTATTTATTTATTGGTTTTTCAATTACAGTTGTCCCATTTTTCCCCATTTCTCACCCCCACCCAGTCCACCCCTTCTCCCACAATCATATTCCTCCCCATTGTCCATGTCCATGAGTCATTTATACATGCTCTATGACTAAACCCTTCCCTTACTTATCCCCTTTCCCGCTGCCCCCCCCCCCCCCCCCCGCCATTGACTGCTATTCTGCTCTTTGTTCTGTTTAGTTCTTTTGTTTGTGTTGTTCTTTATTAGGTGATATCATATGGTATTTTTCTTTCTTTGTCTGGCTTATTTCACTAAGCATAATTCTCTCTAGTTCCATCCATGTTGTTGCAAATGGCAGGAGTTACTTCTTTCTTTCTGCTACACAGTATTCCATTGTGTAAATGTACCACAGTTTTTTGATCCACTCATCTACAGATGGGCATTTAGGCTGATTCCAGCACTTGGCTATTGTAAACAGTGCTGCTATGAACATAGGGGTGCATAAGTTCTTTTGAATTAGTGTTTCAGGATTTTTCGGGTATAATCCTAGCAGTGGAATCGCTGGTTCAAAAGGCAGTTCCATTTTTAGTTTTTTGAGGTAATTCCATACTGTTTTCCATAGTGGCTGCACCAGTCCGCATTTCCACCAACAATGCAGTAGGGTTCCCGTTTCTCCACATCCTCGCCAGCACTTGTTGTTTGTTGATTTGTTGATGATGGCCATTCTGACTGGTGTAAAATGGTATCTCATTATGGTTTTTATTTGCATCTCCCTGATGGCTAATGATGTTGAGCATTCTTTCATGTGTCTATGGACCTTCTGTATGTCCTCTTCAGAGAAGTGTTTATTCACGTCCTTTGCCCATTTTTTAACTGGGTTGTTTGTTTTCTTGATGTTGAATTGTATGAGCTCTTTATATATTTTGGAAATCAGTCCCCTGTCTGTGATGTCATTGGCAAATATGTTTTCCCATATGGTTGGTTTCCTTTTCATCTTGCTGATGTTTTCTTTTGCTGAGCAGAAACTCTTTAGTTTGATGTAATCCCATTTGTTTATTTTTTCCTTTATTTCTCTTGCCTTAAGAGATGTATCCGTGAAGATATTGTTACGTGAGATATCTGAAATTTTCCTGCCTATGTTTTCCTCTAGGACTTTTATGGTGTCATGGCTTACATTTAAGTCTTTGATCCATCTTGAGTTTATTCTCGTGTGTGGTGTAAGTTGGTGGTCTAGTTTCATTTTTTTGCAAGTCCCTATCCAGTTCTCCCAGCACCATTTGTTAAAGAGGCTCTTCTCACTCTATTTTATGTTTCTTCCTCCTTTATCAAATATTAGTTGACCATAGAGGCCTGGGTTTATTTCTGGACTCTCTAGTCTGTTCCACTGATCTATATGTGTGTTCTTATGCCGGTACCAGACTGTTTTGATCACAGTGGCTTTGTAGTATTGTTTGATATCTGGTGTTGTGATCCCTCCTGCTGTGTTCTTCTGTCTCAAGATTTCTTTTGCTATTCGGGGTCTTTTTTGGTTCCATATGAATTTTTGGAGTATTTGCTCTAGATCTGTGAAGTATGTCATTGGTATTTTAATAGGGATTGCATTTAATCTGTAAATTGCTTTGGGTAGTATGGGCATTTTGATGATGTTGATTCTTCCCATCCAAGAACATGGTATTTGCTTCCATTTATTTGTATCTTCCTTAATTTCTTTCTTCAATGTTATGTAATTTTCAGAGTACAGGTCTTTTACCTCTTTGGTTAAGTTTACTCCTAGGTACTTTATTTTTCTTATTGCTATAGTAAATGGTATTTTCTTTTTTGTCTCTGTCTCTGATATTTTATTGTCGGTGTACAGAAATGGCTTAGATTTCTGTATATTTATTTTGTACCCTGCTATTTTGCCAAATTCACTTATTATATTGAGTAGTCTTTTAGTGGAGTTTATAGGATTTTCTAGGTATACTATCATGTCGTCTGCAAATAGTGATAGTTTTACTTCTTCTTTCCCATTTTGATGCCGTTTATTTCTTTTTCTTGTCTGATTGCTGTGGCTAGGACTTCCAACACTATGATGAATAGGAGTGGAGAGAGTGGACAGCCTTGTCTAGTTCCTGATTTCAGGGGGAATGCTTTCAGTTTTTGTCCATTGAGTATGATGTTGGCTTCAGGCTTCTCATATATAGCCTTAATTATGTATTCCCATTTTGCTGAGTGTTTTCATCATAAATGGGTGTTGTACTTTATCAGATGCTTTTTCTGCATCTATAGATATGATAATGTGATTTTTGTCTTTCATTTTGTTTAGGTGATGTATTATATTTATTGATTTGAGAATATTAAACCATCCTTGTATCCCTGGGATGAATCCCACTTGATCGTGATGTATGATCTTTTTGATGTATTGCTGGATCCTGTTTGCCAATATTTTATTGAGGATTTTAGCATCTAAGTTCATCAGTGATATTGGCCTGTAGTTTTCTTTTTTTGTGTGTGTCTTGACCAGGTTTTGGGATTAGGGTAATACTGGCTTCATAGAAAGAGTTTGGGATTTTCCCCTCTTCTTGGATTTTTTGGAATAGTTTGAGGAGGGTAGGAGTTATTTCTTCCCTAAATGTTTTGTAAAATTCGCCTGTGAAGCCATCCGGTCCAGGGCTTTTGTGTGCAGGGAGATATTTGATTACTGTTTCAATTTCCTTCTTTGTTATTGGTCTATTGAGACTTTCTACTTCTTCTTGATTCAGTTTTGGAAGGTTATATGTTTCTTTGTCCATTTCTTTTAGGTTGTCAAATTGCTTGCCATACAGTTGTTTGTAGTAATTTCTTACTATCGTTTGTATTTCTGTGGTATCAGTTGTGATTTCTCCTCTTTCATTTCTGATTTTGTTTATTTGGGTCTTCTCTGTTTTTTTCTTGATGAGCCTGGCTAGGGGCTTGTCGATTTTCTTTATTTTTTCGAAGAACCAGCTCCTAGTTTCGTTGATCTTTGGATTGTTTGTTTAGTCTCTATGTCATTTAATTCTGCTCTGATCTTGATGATTTCCTTCCTTCTTTTTGCCCTAGGCTTTGTTTGTTGTTGTTGTTCTAGTTCTTGTAGCTTTAGGGTTAGATTTTTTATTTGAGATTTTTCTATTCAGATATGCCTGTATTGCTATGAATTCTCTATTAGGACTGCTTTCTCTGTGTCCCATTGGTTTTTGGCTGTTGTGTGTTTGTTATCATTAGTTTCTAGAAATATCTTGATTTCTTCTTTCATGTCGTTGTTAACCCACTCATTATTTAATAGTATGTTATTCATTCTCCATGAGTTTGGGTATCTTTAATATTTTTCTCTGAGGTTGATTTTTAGTTTCAAGGCATTGTGGTCTGAAAAGATGCTTGATATAATTTCAATTTTCTTGAATTTGTTGAGGCTTGTTTTGTGTCCTATCATGTGGTCTCTCTTTGAAAATGTCCCATGTGCATTTGAAAAGAATGTATATTTTTGCTTCTTTGGGGTGGAAAGTTCTATATATGTCAGTTAAGTCCATGTGGTTTAGTGTGTTGTTCAATGCCTGTATATCCTTGGTGTTTCTTTGCTTCGATGATCTGTCTATTGTTGATAATGGAGTGCTGAAGTGCCCTACTATGAGTGTGTTGTTGTTAATATCCTTATTGTGGTCTTCTAGTATTTTCTTTGTGTGTTTTGGTGCTCCTGTGTTGGGTGCATATATGTTTATCAGTGTTATATCTTCCCGATAGATTGTTCCTTTAAGTATTATGAAATGTCCTTCTTTGTCTCTTTTTATTGCCCTTGCTTTGAAATCCATTTTGTCTGATATGAGGACTGCTACCTCGGCTTTTTTTTCAGGTCCATTTGCTTGGAATATTTTTTTTCATATCCCTTTACTTTCAGTCCATGTAAATCTTTTGTTTTGAGGTGTGTTTCTTGTAGACAGCAAATATGTGGGTCCTGTTTTCTTATCCAGTCTGTTACCCTATGTCTTTTAATGGGAGAATTTAATCCATTTACATTTAAGGTTATTATCGACGTGTATTTATTCATTTCCCTTTGTACCTCTGTTCCTCTCCTCTTTTTTCTTTTTTCTTAGAACATTCCCTTTAGCATCTCTTGCAATGCTGGTTTTGTGGAGATGTATTCTTTTAGTCTTCCTTTGTCTGAGAAACTCCTCATTTCACATTCCATTTTGAATGAGAGCCTTGCTGGGTAGAGTATTCTTGGTTGTAGGCCTTTGTTTTTCATTGCTTGAAATATTTTCGACCATTCCCTTCTGGCTTGTAGTGTTTCTGTTGAGAAATCGGTCAATAGGCTTATCGGAGCTCCCTTGTATGATATTTGCTGTTCTTCTCTTGCTGCTTTTAGGATTCTCTCTTTGTCTTGGAATGTTGCCATTTTAATTATGATGTGCCTTGGAGTGGGTTTTGGGGGTTCCTCTTCATTGGAACTCTCTGTGCTCCCTGAGCTTCTATAACTTTTTCTCTCATCAGGTTGGGAAAATTTTCTGTCACTATTTCTCCTATCAGTTTTTCTATTCCTTGTCCTTCTCATCCCTCTTTAATTCCAATTATTCTGATATTGTTTTTCCTTATGCTGTCCTGTAATTCCCTTATTTCTTCTTCATACTTTTTCAGTCTTTTTTCATTTCGCTGTATTGTCTGGGAATTTTTCTCTACATTATCTTCTAACTCACTATTCCGATCCTCTTCTTCGGTTCTTTTGACTGATTCTACTGTGTTTTTCAGTTCAGAGACTGAATTTTTCATTTCCTCCTGGTTCTTGTTAATAGTTTCTTTGTCTTTTTTTATGCTGGTGGAGTTCTCTGCAAGTTCCCTGTAATTTTCTTGGAGCTGTTGGTAACTTCCTTGGAGATTGTCATAGTTGTTTTTAAGGTTGTCAAGTATATTTAGCTTCTTCGCCACCATTGTTTTGAATTCCGTGTCTGACATTTGGGCTATGTCTATTTCATCTATCTCTCTTTCTGGGGATTTCTCTTTTCTTTTCATTGAGAGGTTATTTCTGCATCTTACCATGTTGGATTCTTCTTGTTTGTTTTTATTTTGGTGGTTCATCATTTTGGTTTCCCACCTTTGTGGTATGAGATTCTTTATGGGAGATCTGGGGATTTCAGTGGTGCAGTCTCTTTGATTTCCTGAGCCTGATGTTCTTGGGTTAACCTTTATGTCATTTGTTTATGCTGTCTGGTTATATTTCAGATGTTCTTTGGTAGGATCTTCTTTCTGGCTAGTTGGTTGAGAGTCACTCTACCCACTTTGTCTGGAGTTCTTTTGTGGAGATGGTTCTCACTTGCACAGCAGTACGCTGTCTCCTATCCTTCAGTGCCAATGCCACCTGGTCGAGTCCCGTCTCTGCCAGTGGGCAGAGATCTGCTCTCCTCTCGACTCCTCTCTGGAGAAGCCAAACAGGTTGTTCCCAGATGGTTTTTCTCCAATGCAGCAGTGCCAAGGCTCGACTCTTGCCAGTGTCCAGCTGCTCAATGAGATGTTCTGTCTGCAATCAGTCCAAACTACAGATGGGTCTCAGGAGGCTGAAAATGCAGCCTCCTCTCACTCCTCTGCCATCTTCTCTCCCCTGGGCTCAAGCAGAGGGAAGGCAGAGAGGACTGGAGACACTTGGGGAGAGTTTGGCACGGTGGCTTTGAGGGGAGAACTGGGGGAGCAGCCGACCAGGTCCCAGTGCTGACTCATCCCCAGTACTCTCCTTCATTGATTTTAAAGGGGAGTCAAGGGTTGACTTGATTTTCATTAGTCACACAAATATGTCTATTAAACTGAAGTTGGGTAAGAAGAGTACGCTGTCCTTTAACTCTTAATAGCACAGTAAATTGAAGGCTGAAGATACTTCATTAAGCCAAACTGGCCTAAAACATGAGATTACTCATGGGGAGGAGTGTTTTGAATCCTCTTTAGCTCTATGCTATGATGCTTGCCTTTTCCTTAAGGACTTGATTATGAGTAGTAATATTGATATAATTGACAAATTTTAGGTTTTATTTAGTTCAGAGTCCTGTGGTAAATATGATAAACAAATGAATTAAGTGTAAAATAGATAATGTTAATACCATTTGAAGCACAGATGTGAGAGGTAGGATGCAAATGGATGATTCTTTTGGAAATAGAGGAAGGCGTTTTTGAGGAGGTGACTCGTTAATTTGGTTGACCTTGAAAATTGTTTCAAGTTTGAACTTTGGAAGATGAGGGCAAGGGCATCCATGCAGATCAGACAAAGCATTCAATAGCACCAAGGAAAGGAAGAACGCTTGGTGCATATGCATATGGGAAAACAGTTCATTTGACCTTTTCTGCTTTACAGTGAGGCCTTCCCTCCACAATGAATAACATACATGAGGCTAGCTGAGAATAGACAGTGCTCTATTTATGAGTTCTGAAGAGATGTGATACTGTATACGTTAAGAATGTTATTCAGCTGAAAGTTATAAAAGGCTGGAAAACAGCTTAAATGAATTTATTTTTCTCATGTGGTAGTTTTACTGGACAGCCTTGTGCTGTTCAGAATAGTCAGTGGGGTTCTCTTGCTCGCTGCCTAGAGGCAGAACTTGGAAGGCAGGAGTTTGGTGAAAAGGAAAGGGGTTGTTTATTTAAAGGTTATATAGTTTTGGAATAGTGACAGGTTTCTTACTCAGGGTCCACTCGATCCTTTAAAATACCCAAAGACAAACAGCCCTGCCACCCTCTGCCAGTTCAAGAATGTACCTGAAATCCCTTTTCCCATTCCTGAAAGTACCATCCTTTATTAATTGCAGATAATTTCAGCAGGATTATCCAGGCAGCTTGGCAAGTTCCTGATCTCAGTTCAGTTAGTGTTGCCACTTTCGTGTGGGAGGGGTGCAGGGTCTTGGAACCCAGCCATGCAGTCTCCAGGGAACCTGCTGGTCTCAGGAACTCAGGCACCCTGCAGGTAGCCAACTAGGCTAGCCAGGGGAGGGGAAGGAGCATGCAGGTCTCAATGCATTCCGTGTGCCTCGGCCCAGAAATCCCTGTTTGTCGGAACATCCTGCTTTTTTAACCAGTGGACGCTAATACCTGCCGTGTTTGCCTTTGGCCCTCTTCTCGCCACCATTTCCCGCAAGGGGGCAGAAGTTTTGAACCAAGCACGCTCTGTATAAGCTCGCTTCTGCTGAGTCAGAAGCTGTCCTGCTGCCTCCAGCAATCTCCCTTGGCAGGGAGGGCAAGCTGCTTCTAATCTTCAGTCCTGCTTTGGGGTTTTCTCCCCACCCCTGCCTTCTTTTGGTGATCTTGCCTGACCCCGTTGTTATAGTCGGATACCTAGAGGAGGAGAGAGAGATGAGACAGTCATTCCACAATTCTGTTGTGGGTGGTAGCTGCTTCTGTTTTTCTCTCAGCTATCAACCTGGACTTGCTTCCTCAGGGTCTCATAGTGGCCGCTTCTCTTAGGGAATTATGCCCACATTTTAGACAGGAAGGATTGCATGGATTCTGCATTTCGTCTATTTCAATACCACCTGTCATTAGTCTCTTGAAAACTTCACTCTATACATATGAGAATACAATAATGAAAAAGACAAATAACATCTCAGTATTTTATGATAAAAGTTTTGACTTTGCACCCCCTTGAAGTGTCTTGGGCACCCTGGTTCCTAGACCATACTTTGAGAACGGTTGCTATAGATAAGTGGTTGACAAACTATGGCCTGCGGTCCAAATGCAGCCCTGAGATAAGAAAAATGGTTGTTATGTTTTTATACCAGCTTTATTGAGAAATGATTTACATACCATGAAATTTACCCATTTAAAGTCTAAAATTCAATGATTTTGAGCATAGAGTTGTAACTATCATCTCAATTTTGGTACATTGTCATCACCCCCAGAAGTATACCCATACTTGTTAACTGTTACTCTTCATTTCTCTCCTAACCCCTCTAAACACTAGCAACTACTAATGTACTTTCTGCTTGCTGTAGACATTTCAAATAAATGAATTATAAATATGATAATTTTTGAGGGAAATAAATATTGCTCTAGTTTATCAATATAAGCAGTATAATATGATACCTTGGGAACTTCTCGTTGAGTTCTTTACTACTAACTGCATAATTGTGTTTATGGTTTCTTTCAGCAGTTATTATTAATTGATTAATGAATCATTGATTCAGTGATTATGCAGTTATTCCATCTGGCATATGGTTTGGCTCAAATTACAAATGAAGAAAATATCTATTTAAAATAACCCAGGAATGGAAATGACTTGAAGTGCAAAGCCCTCAATCTTTCTTTCCCTGCATGATTATTCATTCAGTTGACTGCAAGATTCAATATATTCCTTTCTTTGAATAAGTACCAGTAACTTAGTTTAAATCATGTTACAAGGGTTTTTTTAAAACGTTACTTTCATTTTTATGACTTTTAATTTAGAACTTTTGAAAATGAAATATGAAAAACCTCAAATTGGCTTTAAAATTTGTCACTGCATTCTCTTCTAGGAGTCAGTGAGTTATATATAGCACATCAGTAAGAGGAAGTATTTTGTGTCTGTCTTGTGACCTTGTGGGAGACATTTCCACTAGCAGTGAAGTTAGCAGTTTTACAACGATGAGTAGAAATCTTGCTACAAATTATGTTGCTGGTTAAACCTGACTTTTTGTGAACTACTTTTGTGTTGTTTGCCTGTATATATATTTTTGCTTTTGTAAGTTCCCTAAGGACAGGGATCTTTTTCTGTTTTGTTCTCTGATGTATGCGGAGCACCTAAAATAATACCTTGTACTCAATAAAAATTTAATGAATGAATAGATTTTAGACCTTTAGAAAAGGATTTAAGGAAACTGAAGAAGTTTGATCATGTATACAATATGCCAAGAGAAAATAAATATTGGAAAATATGGGTAGCAAAATAAGATAGTATCAAGAATGAGATTAGAATATAGATTGCATACATGAAATTCTAGGGACTTGCCAGAGAAGGGTGGTAGATTTAGCTCTGTGATTTCCAGTTGTATGGGACTCTGTATCAGAAAGGTAAGATGCATTTGGATTTACTGTCTCTTAAGGCATTCTTGACCTGACCACTCTTCTTTCAAATACTTGACATGGTTACAAAGAGACTGAGGACTAGGTATATGTCTCCAGTAAAAAACCTATCATTGCCACCAGAAAAGCAATTCAAAGTATATACCTTCCAGATGATGAACTAGCGATAGCAAATTTATAGAGATGGACATCTGAATATTATCTTCTGCTGGGATTTTATTCCATCCTTTGATCATTGAGAGATTCAGACTTCTGCACTTGTTCTTGGTGGATCTTTGCATTCTCACATTTTCAGTAGTTTCTGATCATAAAATTATGTTTTCATTATTGAAGAGATTAGAAGAAATTAGTTAATGATAAAAATAGCTATTTTTGTTCATAGACATTTTATTAAATTATTTGAGTTTTAAAAGTCTTCAATCTATAGAAACCAGAAAGTTTGACCACAAGCCTAATATTTTCTTAGTATGGGGCTAGTTTTTTAGTATTTAAAAATCTGAAGATTACATGTAAAGCACTTAGATCTTAAGATGACCTACCAGTCTTTCCCATGCTCACTTTCCTTCTCAGCCGCCTGGCCTCCAAACCAGTTCAGTTTAATACACCAGGAATGTTCTAACCCGTTTTCGCAACTCAGTTTTGTTTTTTCCTCAGATATCCTCCTAACTCTCTTCTTCATCTTTTTTTCAAGGGACTCAAATGTCATGTTCTCTGTGAGCTGATCCCTGGTCACCCTATCTAAAATGGTACACATACACCTTCCCCTCCGCACAACAAACACACCCCTTGTCCCCCTTTTATCTTATCTTTTTTCTGCCCCTAGCTTATACATTTCACTTGTTTATCTTGTTAGGTGTCACTCTCCTATTATTATGTTAACTATGAGGGTATGCATCTGTGTCTGTCTGGCTCAATACTATATCTTTAGTGCCTAGAATACCTGGAACACAGGCAAGGGTGAGTGAATGAATTTCTACCTTCTTTTGAGAAATTGGTCAGCACTGAGCCTGGTCGCATTCCTATATGGGCACTGTCATCTGAGATAAGTAACAGAAATGGAATATAACTCTACAGTTCACTGATTTTCAAGGAGTTTCTTAGAAATGCAGAATCTTGGGTGCCACCCCAGTACTACTACTGCATCAGGATGTGCACTTAAACAAAGTGATTCCTTTATGTGCATTAAAATTGAGAAGTACTGCACAACTTTATCACTACCAGCATCTGGCCTGCCTTGCTTATTTGTATTTCGTGCTTCTCTGTGTGAGCATTTCAATGTGTGACCCCAGTATAGAAAATAATATGGTGATTTTTACATGTGAGAGAGTTGGTACAGGAATAATTGATTTTGATTATAAGAAAATAATTGAGATAAAGCCTTGTTATTACATGGTATTAGGTCATGAGGATAATACTTATGTTCTAGGCTTTTTACATTTAAGGGAAATGTCGGCTGGTTTCAAGCAATGTGTTTTGACCAGAAGTATATCCACATTTTAGTGAAGTGCTTTACAGCAGTTTTACTGTGTTTGTCTAATGCACACTGCCTTATTTGGTGCCAGTACATATTTTGGAAAGTGTGCTACTTAAAAAAAAAATACATCTATTACTTTCCCCATCAGGGAGTAATAGTTCCAAGGGAACGGTTACAGTGAGTCTTATAAATTCTTCTCTGCACACATATCATTGATCCCTGGAGCGTATTAGAGCATTTGAGACTGATTGTGGTTAGGTATGTTGTACAAACTCTGCTTGCTTCAAATCCTTGGGGAAATTTTAGATAAGAAAGTTTTATACACATTTTATATATGGCACAATGGTCACATAAAAAAGAAATTGGGGCAACTTTTGAATTTGTGTGTCTTCTCTTCTTCCTAAATGTTCTCAGATACTGAAATAAGAACAGCAGGAGGTCAGCGGTGGAGTAAGTAAATGCTGTGTTCACTTCCCATGACCCCATCAAAATCACCACTAAATTACAGAACAACCATCTTGAGGACCACCTGAAGACTAACTTAACAGAATTCCCATAACTATGAATACAGTATAAAGAAGAAGCCACATTGAGACTCGTCTATCCAATTTCTCCACCTGTCTATTCATCTGTTAACCCATCCTACTTTTTATGTGTTTCAAAGTACTTCACCATATACATCATGTGTTTGTTTAAAATTTTTAGGCCAAATTTACACACAATGAAGTGCACAGATATTAAATATATACTTTGATGAGTTTGACAAATGTGTGCACTTGTGTAGTTCAAACCTCTATGGAGATACAGAATATAACTCTGTTCTTTTTCAGTCTTTCCCCTAGCTCCCCAGTGACAACTGTTATTCTTATTTTTTTTAATCTTATGTAAAAAGTTTATCTTCACTTAAATGGAGTCAAGTAGTATGTATTCATTTGTGTCTGACTCCCTTTACTTTTAACATCATGTATCGGGGATTTGTTTATGTTACTGCATTTATTAGCAGTGGTCTCTTTTTACTGCTAATAGTTCATTGTATGAATAGTCTTTCTTCTGTTGATGGACACCTGAAATATTTTCAGTTTTTGCCTGTTAGAAATAAAGCTTCCATAAATGTTCTTGTACACAAAAAGTATCATTGACGTCCTTTGCAAGCACCAAATTCTTTCTCTCAGCTTTCCAACTTCACAAATTTGATATGGATATTCTCATGCACACCTTTAACCAATATTTTAAGAAAATGTGGATATATATTTATTCCTATTCACTACTTTGAAATCATCTTTTAAAACAATTCAGACAAAAGGAACAGACTCATGTGGGGGAAATGGACAGTAGCCAACAGTATTAGGGCGCTCTTGCCTGGTGTGCAGAATGTGCTGTGGAAGTGACTTGGAGTTTGTCATGATCCCTTTGTGAGCATCCCATTTCCCTTCTCCTTCTATCTGTCCACGTGTCTGAACTGTCCTTGTGGTGCTCTTTATCTCATGGGGAGAAACACAGCTCAACAGTTAGATGAAATGCATGCAATCTAATGGAGGTTTGACCAGGACCAGATTAAAATCCTAAAGGAACCTGAAGCATGGGAAATGGTAATTTATGCTGCCTCCTCCATAACCTAATATCTAATTTAAAATGGCACAAAATTTTAAATCATGCTTAAAGTAGCTTCTTTAAAATATTTCGTTGAAGTATTTTGATGTCAAAATTCTAGATAAATTTAATCCAGATAAACTTTTTTTCTTTTGGGGTAACACATGGAACTCCAAGCATATGTTTATTCAACTTGTTTATATGATTCAGCAGGGGCTTAGCCTCAGATCCTGCCGGAATGCAATTCAACGATAGTTCGTAATAGAAGTGATGCTTCATTTAAGTCTTGTAGAACGAGCAAGTATTTTCCAGTTTTATAAAATTTGCTGCTTACATTGTATGGAGATATTGAGCTAAACTGAAGGTGTAATTTGTAATCTGATCTCCTTTCATCATTGAGGCAGTTCTGGAAAATCAACAATATTTTGGACAACTTGTAGTGAGTTTTTGCTAGGTAAGTAATTTATCTTTTTTTGCAGGCCTCTTAAGTTGAGGTGCTAGGAAACAGCAAAAGCCCCAACCAAGGGTTATCAGCAGATGGTGAGAAGGAATATAGGCTATCAGAGGCAGGGCAAGTTGATAAATTAGACAGTCTTCAGCTGAATAATTAAGGGTTGTAATTTATTTTATTGTAGTTGAAAAATCTCTCATGAGGGTCAGGTTAGTTGGGGGTGGGGTGAGACAGAGAGAGATGGAAGAACCCAAAAGGTGATGGCCAAACTAAATTTAAATTAATACTTTTTAGGATATTGGTTAGATTTATTTTGTGTCTTGAAGGAGATCAAACTTGAACAAAATGCTTTACATGTCTTAAACACTGGCAATAAAATTTTTTAAAGTATGGTAAAGGTCTCAAAAAAATCTCTGCGTTATTTCCTTTAGTTAAAATAATAAAATAAAAATCACATAGCCAACCATCTGTCTTGTGTAATTATCCTCATAAACCTCTAAAATGTGCTTCTCTCCCAAAACATTATTGGCGTTGATCCTGGCATACAGTCATACCAGTAATCACAGCTGTTAACTGGAATATAGTCATCAGTATTTACTAGCCTCTATTATGAATGCATAAATCATTTAATAAAATGGTGAGTGGATGGATACATTACTTGTCATTTTGTTTATGTTACGCATTCTCTGCAGGTATGCTACATGAAAGTTAAAGCAGTCTGAAACTCCTTTTGTAGACTGTGCTTCTCATTAATAGAAAGCAGCATGTGTGCATCCTGCGAACCCATTTCCTTATTTAAAATGGGCATCCTTCCTTTACTGAGATGTGCTTCCTCTTTTTATTACAGGACTGAGGACCAAGCCTTTGTAAACCCTTAAAGGCACATCCCTTCCAAATGACCTTTTGTCCTGAGCTACTAAGATGTATTGTTTAGTCCACTCTGAGTTACGTGGGGTGTCTTAGGAATTTTTGTTTTGGTTAATTGAATTTGGAAATGTGTCTTTTTTTTTTTTTTTTTTCCCTATTTAAAGTATAAATGAAAGTCCAGACAAATTGATCTAGGAGTCTGGTAGATGAGATAATTGTAAAGAATAAATGATTTACGATTTAAAAATATATGTACCTTTTCTTCATTAAGAACTTGAAATGTATTTAACTTGAAGTTACCCTCTTATCTGTGCTTCTTTCCACTTACAAGGGTGTTTTATATCTACATCACATGTTGAACAAATTTAACCTCACTAATTATACTAAATAGAATGAGACCCTGCTTGAATAAACATATTCTTTTTATACTTAAATATATTTATTATAGGAAGCTGAAATAGAGATCTATAGCAGAACTTATTGAACTATGTAAGATATTGTTTTACCAGTTACACCTTTTTTTCTAGGCACTTTTTAGGAGTTTTAGAGTTTTTTCTTTTTAATTCATTGTTTTTCCTTAACCATTCAAAGTTTTTAAAAAAAATTCTTGTTTAAAGTAGTATAGACACTAGAATTTTTTTGAGTCTTAACGTATAGAAGAAAAGGACACTTTAGTGGTCATAAGTTCATTAGTTGTATCACTATAGAAAACAGATTTGATTATGCAGATAATTGCCTGAAGTTCCTCCTTTTCATGTATATCTTATTTTTAATAAAAACAACTTCCTTAAACTTTATGAAACATAAGTTTATGACTTGTTAAGTCTGTATTATGACATGCCATTTACCTTATTTTCCAATAATTATCATATACTCTGCTGTCTTCTGATTTTCTTACATTTGTTTCTGGAATAATTCTGTCTCTTTTATTTGCCATTCAGATATCAGTATAGTCTGTTTTTTGCTTTATACTAATATGCCAAATATATTTATTATGTTGTTCATTCCTGTCCTTATTCCAGACCCTAACACTTTTCTCCTGGACTTTATTTTTCTTATAAGATTAACCCTCTCTGTGTTTGCATATCTTATATATCCAAAAAGGATCATAGCCTAAGTTTCCTTTTGTGCATACTTGAAATCAAAGGAGAAGAAGGAAGAATAAATTCTGTGCTTCAGAGTTTTCTACCTGATGATCTCTCGATATTGGACTGCCTTTTTTCCCCCTTTCTACACCTTTACTTGTTCTCTCCACACAGTTGAGCTGACCTGACCTAAACTTCTTGCTCAACACCTGCCTACTCCTTGCCAGCCTTGCCCAGTGCCCCATGTCCTCCTAATGAACACTGCTCTTCTCCTCAGTAAGTCAGAATGCTTCAACTTTTAAAGGACCAATGAAGATCACCTCATGAAGCCATTTTAGACTAAATTCTCTTGATTTATACTATATTCTCTGGTTTCAGCTCCTAGTTTACCCTGGTATTTTTATTTATACTCGTGTTAATATGTATTCCATAGTACTTGGAGTTATTTAACTTTGCTCGATTTTTCTTTATTGTCTTATTTCTTATATGGTCCATATTCTTCATTGGAAAATTTATTGACTCATTTTCTATTTCTTGATTACATCTCAGAATTAGTACAAAGCTTGTCCATAGACCACATTCAATAAACAAATGAAGATATAACATCCATTTTATAAAGTAGCTTATTTAGACTTGGTTAATAAGCACTAACATCTCACTTAATCTGGTGGCCAGGTAGTTAACTGCCTCATTCACCAGCACTGGGTCCTGTGCAGTTCACATTGCAATGTATTCATAGGCATCATCAAAGCCAGTTCTTTTGAGGAATTCCTAGGAAATACTGAGGGTGCATCTGAGCAGTTCAGGAAATGTTTATATTAACATTAAACATTTTGCTGATAACACATACAAATGTATAAAGGACAAAACTGACTTTCACAATAACTTTGCACCTGTAGCCAGCAATGTAGAAAATAAAAATGACTATTTCAGGTACTGGTGGTTTTGAATAGTATATTCTCATTTACCAAGCAAGTGGTCAATGTATTAATATCAAACCTCTTTTATGTTTCACATATAAATTGAAAAGTTCTTTTTGTATGACTTTTTGTTTGAAAAAATTTCTTATCATTATTTTCCACTTCATAAACCCATGATGCATACTGAAAATGTTTGAATTAGGGCTAGATAAGTGTTACAAGCAATCAGCAAAGGAACAAATGGAGGAGCCTAGTGAATGTGGAGTGAAGGTGTGTGCTTGGGAAACAAGGCCTTCTGAGTTTGAAATGAGAGATGTTGGGAGGTTTTCTATACCCCAAGACAGAGAGAGAGAGATAGAGAGCCACCTAGCTAGAAAACCTAGGGTGTGTAATGGCTCAGGACCAGTGGTGATCCCTAGACCTCCCTTTGTCTTTTGAGCACTGTTTTTGTTTGGAGCTAAATGGTGCTAATCGAACTAAAAAGTCATTGTTCTAAGGGTTACACCTTTTACATTAAAAAAAATTAGTAAAACTTGAGCATTTGAGCAAAATGTGCAAAGAAGTTTTAAAATTCTATGTTATCTCAAAAAACTCTGAGGACCATGTAGCAGTTTAAAAAAATTAAAAAAAATTCTTTTTTAAAAACTAACATCTTCGAGTAAGGGAGACTTGATAATTTAACTTGTGACTGGTGACATCATCTTTTTTACAGAGCCAGTTATTCATTCAAGCAATCATTAGTTTCCTTTTTTGTTTTTTCCTGGAATTTTTAAAATTGTTGTTCTATTGAACATTATATAATCTTCTATGTAGCTTTGTTAGAATTAAGAACAATCTTGCCCATTTTCTTTCATTCTGCATTTTCCAAATACTTCAGCTTGAAACATGGTTTTAGATTGTTAGAGAACATCTTGACCTGGCTACTGGCTACATGAAGGGTACCTTTATTCATTATGAATGATCATTCATTTATTCATTTATAGCTCCACAGGTTAAAGTACAGGTAGAAGGTACTTTCTTTTGAACCAGCGGTGTCATTATTCATGCAATATGTTAGATGAATTTCCTTGGCTAATAACCAGTATATATAAAGTTAAGTAAAAACTTGATTTGAAAAGTTTTCAAGTACAAAAATCCTCGTGCGTGCGTGTGTGTGTGTGTCTGTGTGTGTGTGTGTGTGCCTGCCTGTATGTACACACACTTTAAGAGTTCTAAATATTTAATTTTGGTAGGCTCTAAGCTCCATTTTATCCCAGCCATTTAATAGGCATTCATTAAGTATTTATCACACACATACATCTTCATTAGATTTACAGAGCTAATAGTTTGTTTTTTAATTCTTCCAGTAAATGTAAGCAAATTAGATTTCTTTTAAAAATCAAAACAAAAGATCAGTTTTAATATCTACTGCTTTATTTGGGCACCTTTTCTATTTCTTCTAACATTGAATTGTTAAGCTCATTTATTTGTCTTTTTCCGTAAATGATTATGTTAAAGATTATAATATTCCCACAAAGTATTAAAATCACTTGCTATTGTTGAGAATTTTTCTATTTTTCCTTGTTCATGATTATCATATCTTCTGATCAGTGGTGTTACCAATATGTACTGTACCTCATTATTCTTCATTTAAAGCAAAAAAGGTTAAATATTACTGAATCAACTTTCTTTGTGTAAGTAGCTGTCTGAGATTTTGTTTTCTGTTCCTTATATTTTCAATCATAGTGTATCTTTTTTGCTCTCAGTATATATTTATAAAAAATAATTAGGCCCTGGCTGCTGTGGCTCAGTGGATTGAGCGTTGGCCTGAGAGCCAAGTGTTGCTGGTTCGATTCCCAGTCAAGGCACATGACTAGGTTGCACGTCAGGTCCCCAGTTGGGGGCACGAGTGAGAGGCAACCACACAGTGATGTTTCTCTCCCTCTCTTTCTCCTTTCCCCTCTCTTTAAAAATAAATAAACAATCAATAAATTATTTTTAAAAAATTAGATATTTTCTGTAATTTCAATTTTATTATAATTTTTATAGGGAATTTAATATGTTTATTTTTATACTGATTTATAGGTGCTTCTTTCTATCCTGTTAATAAATGTTTTCTACTCTTTTTTACTTGTCTTTTCTTTTTTGTCTTCGGTTAGTTCAATTTTTTTTTCCATTTCCTTTTCCTTAGCAACCGGTTCAGAAGTTATACTTTCCATTTTATTCTTTTTGCTGTTATGCATAATTTTAAGACCCATACTTTATGGAGTCTAAGTCTAATTAATAGTTCTTGCTGCCTACTCAGAACACTTAAACTCTGACTTGCTGCCCCATGCTCCAATTTATTGTCCAGTAATTTAATTCTGCTTTGCTTGCATATCCTTCAAATTAATCATTGTTATTGTTATTTTTAAATATAGCTTGTAATTTTTTATGTTTATCCATGTTTACTGATTTATTTTACTTACCCTTCTTCCATTCTGTTCCTGTTTTTTGAGTTTAATTTCCTTTGTGTCAAAATAGGTCCTTAGTGGTAGTTTCAGTGAAAGTGTGTGAATTATAAACTGCCTACCTTTGCCTGAAAATATCTCAATTTTCCCTGTACTGTTGAATGGTAGTTTGGCTAGTTTTTGAATAGTATTGTTTACTATTCAATCTATTTATTTATGCCTTTTGTTTACTAATATGACATTTTTGTTTAGCGCTTTCTTCAAATCCACCTTTTTTTTTTTTTTTAAATCCTCACCTGCTGACCTTTTTTCATTCCTTTTAGAGAGGGAGGGAGGGATGGGGAGTGGTGAGAGAGAAAGAGAGAGGGAGAGACAGAGAGAGGAAAACATTGATTGGTTGCCTTCTTGTACAAGCCCCATACTGGGATTGAACTCACATCCTGGGTCAAAACAGGAATCGAACATGTGACCTACTGGTCGACAGGACTACACTCCAACCTTTTTTTGGCCCCAAAAAGGGCCAGATCCACCTGTTCTTGTGTGGCTTTACTTCCTTATTTTACCTCTTTGAATATTTCAGATTACTTATTTTCCAGTCTTTCATATTCTCTTCGATTTTTCACTCTTTAAATTCTTCTGTGTGTTTCAGCTCTGCTTTCTCTTGAATGTCTGTGTAACCTGTGCTGTAGAGGGTTCTCTGCAGAGAGCTTTCACATGTGCTTCTGCCAGTGTTTCATTTTACCATTGTCAATGAAGTTTTTATATTTTGCATTCTGAAAATTATAGCACAGAAGTCTGTTTATCCAATAAATAGTTATAATGAGGATGAAGCAGAAGTCCTGTCTTTTTGTAGCTTGTAACCATACTAATTAATGCTGTTTAAAAGAGGTTCAATAAATGTAAAAATGACAGAGAACCTTTATTCTGAAGTTTAAACAAAAATGAATTTAACTTGATAGCATAAGTACATATTTAGATAACTGCCATTGTTTTAAATGTTACTGTAATTTACATCTGTTTTTAAGTATAGTTTTCAATATAATTTAAAATGAAATTCAAGTCGGCTATTTGAAAAATGCCTGAAACACCTCTGGGAACACAGATCATTCACCTAGTTGGACAATCATTCACCTAGATTCTAGGATCTACATTAATACTGCCTAACGTAGTTTGCTGACTGAGCTCTAAATCTGTGTATTTAAGGAAATAAATTATAGAAATGAATTATAAGTAACTTTTAAAAAAGTATCTGAATTACATGTTGAGAAACATAGCTCTTAAGAGGCAAGTGCCTGAATCGTGTTGTTACTCCTCAAGGAAAGCTGGTTGGAATTTGGGGGATTCTCTTAGTGCATTCTAAAGCTTCAAAATTATTTGTCTGTGATGCTTTCTGACTGATTCCAAACTTATTTACGTATGAAGTAAAACCTTATCTGTTTTTGGAATACTTTTCTCATGGATAATCAAATATATGGTGAAAATCAGAAATACATATATCAATCTAAAGTGTTTCTGTGCACCAGCACCTATGGCAGATACATAACAACATATTGTGTAGATAAGAAGCTTTGTTTTATATTGTGTTAAATGTGGTTGTGATTTTCATTTTGTAATCTGCATACTTGCTAGAAGATTTAACAAGTGATCTCATTTGTGATTTCTCCCCTCTTAAAAATGAAGTTTTAAAATTGATTGAAGTTCTGTATTATCTTAAATAATGTATGCCTTTAATATACTTTTTTTTTTATATTACAAATCTCAAAAAATACAAAAGAATACCAGAGAAAGGCCACAAAAATTATCACTTGGCTTTCAGAACCCAAGTTTCTGCTAGTTAGGGGTCAGGAGCTACTCTTTTTATCCACCTGTCTACATTGAGTACCTTGAAGGTTTGTCTTTCATAATCTGGTTGATCTATTTGCTTTCTATTCTTCTTCAGCTTCCCCACCAAACCATGAAATTTTTAAAGAAATTCATTATACTTTGGTTTATGTAGACCCTGGTCCCTGTCCTCTTGGCATTGCATCTTCCTGCTTTGGGTATAGCTTACAAGTGTCTGTGTGAAAGTTTCATACTTTGTTGCCTTGCTAGACTTAGGGAGCTTGTCAGGCCATAAAATAAACGTGAAACTCAGGTTTCAATGAAAAACATTTCCTTATCCTCAAGTCCAACTTTTATCTCCTTTGGCTTAGCAGGATTACACAAAGGCCATTTGATGTTGGGCCGGCTGTGTTAGCAATTTAATGATGTTGAGAAAGAGACAGTGGCCAAGTCTTAATGAGACTGTCGTTTCACAACCTTTGAATCAAGATGATACAGCTGAGGAAGTCTGGCTCCTTGTCATCCTGCCAACTGGGTGGTGTATGCATTATTTGCATTATCTTAAATCCTGACTGGAACTCAAGTGAGGCTGTGTGGTGTAATGTGATGGGGAGCTGTTTCCTGAGTGGGCAGGAATGGGAACTTAACTAGGTACATCATCATCAGTGAATAACTATGTTCCATTCTTCCAAGATGTTGGTACCTTTCAGTAGCTTATATCTGGGACTACGGTTTTAGGAATTGAAGTTAAGACAAGGCCTAGATTCCAAGAGAGCCATAAATATTTTACTTATCATATTAACTTTGAACTGTTTTTCTCCTTATACCTTTAATTCTATATTTACTGTTTCTGAATTCTTGCCTTTTTGGACTCAGCCTTTAAATGCTCACTGTATGTCTTGTTTTTCGGAAAAAGTTACCTTGGTCTCTTAGTCTGCTAAGTTAATATTTTAATTGCTTTAAGGCCTCTACAATTAGCATCTTAGCTGTCAATCACTACTGTTATTATTTTGGGTATTTGGTAGTAATCCATTTGTTTTTGCTGTATTCGTCAGTGTTCAGTTTGGTAGATAAAGAGGGTCATTATTTGGCTCTTGGAGTGACTGATTATAAGTAGATTGGAAAATAGCAATAAGCTGGGATACTCCTTTACTAATCGTCCCTTTCGAATACTTAAAAGCAAATGATTCATCGGATAGACTCACTAAAAACAGAAACCTGCCAATTTGTAGAATTCGACTCCTCCTAATCAGAATAAGGCAATAGGATGTTGAGTTCCTGCTCTGCACCTGCTTAAAGCCAAATGCACAAGGAACAGCTGGATAAAGGAGGAAGCACAAAACCATCTAAGCAGGGGAAAGAACAGCTAAAAGACTTAATAACCTTGGAGGTTTGTTTTATTTTTCTGGATCTGCTCAGTAGGTAAACATATATTCAGTCTCAGGCTTTACGTTTTTAAAGTAATGTTCTATGATTTAAAGTAAACAAATATATCTATATGTGGTTCAAGAACTATTTTTCCTAAATAGATGTGTTATTTCCAGACAATTCTCTTATCATCTGAATTTGCAAAATTTCTGTTTAGGCATTTATTGCAGCTTTTAGAAGAGTCACATTTTTACTTATATTAAATATTGATGATTTCCCCTACTGACTTTTATTATTTTTTCCCATTAGGGGACTCTGATTATTTTGATTTTTAAATTACATATTCAGTTGAATTCATGTAGTATTTTCTCATGATTATGAAAGCATTGAAAATGTGTTATCTGTAATTATTTTAATATTTTTACAAAGTTAAAATCAGCTCTCCTAAAAATAATTTTTAAAAAATTGAAGAATTTGCTTACTCTAATTTAAATAGAACTGAGAAAATATTTAAAATTAAGACCTTTTATATTATTTTTGTTTCTAAATCTTGCTGTTTAGTATTCTGTATTTTATTTCTGGTAAGTGATATATAAATGTGTGTACATATATATAATATTTACTTACCCTTAAATTATAACCTTTAGGCATACATATTAAGTGTTGACAACTGTAAATAATGCCTGTAAAACCTGATAAATTATTTTTTAAAGATTTTATTTATTTGTTTTTAGAGAGAGGGGAATGGAGTGAAAGAAACATTGATGTAAGAGAGAAACATTCATTGGTTGCCTCTTGTACACTCCCTGAACTGGGCATGGAACTCACAACCCAGGGATGTGCCCTGAGCAGAAATCCAAATGGCTTTCGCTTTGCAGAATGACACCCAGCCAACTGAGCCACACAAAGTAGGCTCTAGCAAATTACTTTTATTAATATTTATATTATTCCCAAAGATAATTTTGCAAAATATTATTTTCTTGGGATAAATATTATGAATGTGTACAGCATCAGTCAGATAAACTCCTAAGCTCAACAGATTTTTAGACTTTTGCCAGTTTAAGATTTAGGTGAAACTTGTAACTTAAAGTGTCAAGAAGCAGATAAAGATCTCACAAGAAAACCATATCAATACCTCTCTTGAACAGATGCAAAAGTCCTGAACAAGATATTCACAGACCAAATTCAGCAAATATAAGGACGATTATACACCATGACCAAGTGGGATTCAGTGCAGGAATGCAAAGTTGGTTTAACTTACAAAATAGCATACAAATAGATAAAGAACAAATTCCACATAATCTTCACAACAAACTGAAAGAGGCTTGTGAAAAAATACAACTCATTCTCAGGATGAAAACCCTTGACAACCTAGGAATAGAACTTACCCAGAAAAAGGGCATCTACAATAAACCTATGGTAAGTATTCAATAGTAACAGACGATGCTTTCCCGCTAAGACAAGAATAAGAAAAGTTTGTGGACTCTCCACTTGTATTCACCATTGCTCTGGAGATTAAAGACATAGTAATTAGACAAGAAAAAGGAAGATATTGGAAATATTAGTTGTCTACAGATAATCCTAAAGGAAACAGTAAAAAATTATTAAAGCTAATAAATGAGTTCAGTGAAGATTTAGGATATCAGATCAATATACAGAAATCATTGGTATTTTTATACATTGTCAGTGGCCAATAAGCACATGAAAACATCATTATCTATCAGGGTAATATGAATGAAAACCACAACGAAATGCCACTTTAAACCCACTAAAATATCTGTAATAGAAAAAATAGCTAATACTAAGTGTTGGTGAGGATGTAGAGAAATTGGAACACTTATACACTGCTGGTGGTAAAGTACAGTGGGAAATTCCTACTTTGTTTTTTGTTTTTGTTTCTGTTTTATTTTTGGTGACAATATCATATTTCAATTTTCTCTTAGCATATTTGATTTATATAATACAGTGTTACCATCTAGAATCACCATGTTACACACTAAATTCTCTGACCTTATTCATTTTGTAGCTGAAAGTTTGTAGCTTTTTACCAACCTCTATTTTCCTTAACCCCCAGTCCCTGGAAACCACTTTTAAAACTCTCTGTTTTTACAAGCTTGAATTTTTTTTTTTTTTGATTTCACAAATAGGGTGATAGCATGCAGTATTGTCTTTTCTCTAACTTATCTTACATAGCATAGTGTCCTCAAATTTCATCATGTTGAACAAGCCCGATTTCCTTCTGTCTCATGGTTGAATAATGTTCCATTGTGTTTATGTATGTCACATCTGCTTTATCCATTCATCTGTTGACACATACTTAGGTATGTTTCCATATCTTGGCTATAGTGAATAATGCTACAGTGAACATGGGAGTGCAGATATTGCTTTGAGATGCTTTTTCATTTTCTTTGGATATATATACCCAAAAGTGGGATTGCGGGATCGTATGGTGGTTTTATTTTTAATTTTTAAAGGAAAATCAGTACCTTTTTCCATGGTAGCTATACCAATTTATATTCTCGAAAACAGTGCACAGGGCTTGCCTTTTCTCTATATCTTTGACCACACTTGTTCTCTCTTTTCTTTTGGTGACAGCAATTTTAATAGATGTGAGATGATAACTAATAGGGGTTCTTTTTAAAAAAATATGCTTTATTCATTATGCTGTTATAGTTGCCTCAATTTCTTTACCCTTTGTTCCCCTCCACCCAGTGACCCCCCTCCCTCCCATTGTCCTCCCCCTTTGGCCCATGCCCATTGGTTGTGCGTATAGTTATTCTCAACATCTTCCTATCTACTCCACTCGCTCCTATTATGCTTCTTAATTCCTGTACCATCTCCCTCCCTTTCCCCCTCCCTGCTGACCTCCCCTCAAAATGTTCCTCATACCTATAATTCTTTCCCCACCCTTGTTGCCTATTTAGTTTGCCTTTGTTTCAATTCCCTGGCTTCTGTTGTTGGTTGTTGTGATACAGTTTTCATTTTAATGTTCGTAGTTTTGATCCTCTTTCTCCTAAACAAGTCCCTTTAACATTTCATGTAACAGTGGGTTGGATCTGATGAACTCCTTCAGTTTTACTTTGTCCTGGAAGCACTTTCTCTGCCCCTCTATTCTGAATGACAGCTTCACTGTGTAGAGTAATTGTGGTTGTAGGGTTTTGATTTTCATTACTTTGAGTATTTCTTGTCAGTTCCTTCTTGCCTGCAGAGTTTCTTTTGAGAAATCAGCTGAGAGTCTTATTGGGATCCCTTTGTACGTAATTCTCTTCTCTCTTGCTGCTTCTAAAGTCTCTCTTTATCCTTAGTTTTTGACATTTTGATTATAATGTGTCTTGGTGTGGTTCTCCCTGTGTCCAGTGGTTTTGGAACTCTCTGTGCTTCCTGACCTGTAAGTCTATTTCCTTCCTCAAGTTTGGGAAGTTCTGCTTCATCATTTTTTCACATAATTTTTCAATTTCTAGTTCTTCTTCTTCACCTTCTGGCAATCCTATAATTTGGATATTTGCCCGCTTATAGCTGTCCCATAGGTTTCTGAGCCTCTTCTCATTTTCCTCACCTTTCATTTCCTCTTTCTGCACTGGTTGACTGTTCCTTCCCTATGTTCTGATTTGTTAATTTGATCCCTGGTTTTCTTTCCCTCACCACTTGTTTCGTATGTGTTTTCATTATTTCAGCAGGACTATCCATCATTCCTTCCCCATCTTGTTTAAGATCTGCTGTTAGGTCTGTAAGCTTTCCAACCAAAGCTCTGAACTGTGCCTCGGAAAGATTTCCTATCTGCTGATCTGTTAGATCAGATATTTGCTGTCTGGTCAGCTGCATGATTGGGATCTCCATCATGATCTGTGCCATCCTGACAGTTTTGTGTTTACCATTGCTTCCTGGGTGGGGCTGTCACACCTCCTACACTATAGGGGGCGGAGCCCCATGCACTCGTCACTACCCGGTGACCCTTCTCACCACACTGTGGCACTTTGTTTGGGGGCCGGGGTCCAAGATAGATTTCTGCCATTCATTTTTTGCTGAGTGACCAGGAACCTCCTCCTCCATACCCACGCTCTTTGGCCCTCACATTCCAAGACAATGGGGATCTGCCTTCCCTGGTGTTGGAATTGCAAGCTGATGGGTTTGGTCTGCAGCCAGGGGTGCTCCCCAGCCACTTCTTGCCTCCCCTTAAATACAGGTGTCTGTGCTTACCGTTGTCCTGCCTCCATCACCGCAGCTGCCACCCCCAGCAGCACAGCTTGACCTCTTTGCCCTGGCTTCGCCCCTCCTCCCTGTCCAGACAAGCACCACTTGTTTATAACTTCATATGTTGGACTTCCATGTAGCTTTATTTTCTGGAACTTCTGGTTATTTCTGGTTTTGCGGTAGTTGTATATGATTTGCAAAATTTTATTTCATTCTGTAATTGCCTTTCGTTTTGTTGATGGTTTCCTTTGCTGTGCAGAAGCTTTTTAGTTTGATATACAGTATTCCCTCACATATCACGGGTATTATGTTCTAGAACCCCCATCCCCCCACGATAGGTGAAAATTCACCAAGTAAGAACCTTACATTTATTTCAGTATTTATATATATTTTAAGGCTTTATAAACCCTTCCCACACACTTATAAACTGTTCCCAGTCCCTTGTTAACCTTTCCCACTCCCTTCTTAATCTTTTCCACACTTTTACAAACACTACTTATGTTCTTAAACATATTCTACACTCATAAACCTATGGTAACTTCAACAACATACGTATATATGTATACAGTACTGCAAAATCTCATGATATAGCGAAAAATATGCAATAAATAATTAAATATAATACTTTAAAACATCCCATGATACAGTGAGGCCATGATAAGTGAGCTGCAAGATAGAGAGGGACTACTGTAGTTACACTTTTGTTTTTGTTTTTGTTGCCTTTGTTTTTCAGATCAAATCCAAAGATCATTGTCAAGAACAATGGCAAGGGTATTACCAACTATGTTTTCTTTAAGAAATTTTACAGTTTCAGGTCTTCAATTTAAGTCTTTAATCTGTACAATATAAATTAAAAGACTTGATTTTTGTGTATGGTATAAAATTTTCCTTTTTTGTATATTGATGGTTTGTTTTGGGCTTTATATTTTGTTCCATTGATCTATGTGTCTATTTTTATTCTGGTACCATACTGCTTTGGTTACTGTAGCTTTGTGATATAGTTTGAAATCAGGAAGTGTGATGCTTCCAGCTTTGTGCTTTTTCCTCAAAATTGCTTTGACTATTCTGGTCCTTTTGTAGTTTCATTAAAATTTGGGTTTTTTTTTTTTTTCTTTCTTTCTATTTTTGTAAAAAATGCCATTGGAATTTAGAGAGAGATAGCATTGTCTGTAGATTGATTTGAGTTTATGGATTTTTAACAATGTTAATTTTTCAAATCCATAAGCATGGAATATCTTTCAATTTATTTTTGTCATCTTCAATTTTCTTCATTAATGAATGTCTTGTAGCCTTCAGTGTACAGATCTTTCACCTCCTTGTTTAAGATTACTCCTAAGTATTGTATTATTTTTTATGTAGTTTTAAATGGGATTGTTTTGTTAATTTCACTTTCTGATAGTTTGTTCTTAGTGCATAGCAATACAACTAATAAATAAATCCAGTAAGATTGCAGGATACAAAAACAATATATAAAAGTAAGTTTTATGCTGTTTGTTTCAAGAGATGAAACTTAATATGCTCGGTGACTGAGATTCCTCTTTCTAGTTTGATGTCTATTTGTGTCTATTTGATATTATTTATTTGGATATGGGCTTGTAATTTCTCTGATTTGGAATATCCTGCTCATGAGTTTTTTATGCTGTTGGTCCTGATTAATATATATATTTACTTTTACCTCATCTCTTAATGCAATGAAAAGTCATTTTGAAAAAGTGACTGAGGTCACACAACCTGTTTTTCTATATCTTATTCATCCTTGGAGTTTAGTGATTATATTGTGTTAAGCAGTGATGTTCTGTGTTTATATGTACCTGTGAGTTGTTTATAGCTACCAGTTTCTACAGCAGAAATGATTTTAAATTCATGATTGACAACAGAATGAAATAATTTTTTTTAATTCTATGAAAAATTAATGGTAAGCATGGGAAATCATACAGTTGAGGGGGTAAATGTTTATATTTATCCAACCAGTAACTTTTAGATGATTAATTAGCTCTCTTAGCTGTCAAAATATTTATAGGAGTACTAGTTAAAATCAACGATATAGACACAATTAAAAGGTTCTCTAGGCTCAGATCTAACGTATTCCCTCTTATGTTTTGAAGAAGCATGTCTTCATGGCATTACAAAAAGTTTTTAGGACTTCAAATTGGGAGTCTTGGATTCTACTCTGATTTAACCAGCAGTTCATTATAGAACCCCAAATCCCAAAAGTGTGGTTTTTCCAAACAATTAGTTCCTAAATTTCAGTATGTAGCTAATGTTGCCAGGCCCCAACCCTCAAGTTTCTGATTTCTCGTAGGCCTAACATAGGATGAAATAACACCCTTTCCCTGTTGAGATTTGGTCAGGCCATTTCTTATCTATAGTTTCAGTGAATGAGTGTTGGGGAGGAAATGCAGACTGGTTTTTCCTCAGGGTGTGTGAAGGTACATATGGGAGTTTAGTTTGGAAATGAAAGGCCAAAAACCTGCTTTCCAAACGTGGCTGGTCAGTCTAGAAAAGGCACTAAATGCAAACTTACCCATATTCATCATTGATTAAATTAGACTATTAATACCCATGTAATTGGATTGTTAAAAGGATTAAATGATATGCTAGATATAAAATAATGACAGTAATAACAGTGAGCACTTTAATCTACTTTCTATATTTACTTTTACAAACTTGTCTACCAGTCAGAAACCTGCTTTTTATACGTAACTGGTGAAGTAAATGAGACAGAAAGCAGAAACCAATGCACAAAACTAGAGAAGAAGCATCCAGCTAGGGTATTAACACAACTATAATAAGCACCATGGAAGGTCTTGATGTGTGTGCCTTGGGCACATGCCTAGACTAGTTTAGGGGCTGACAGAACTTCTGGCAAGGTTCATAGGAGAAGCACAAAGCACTAGTTGGTCAAAGATTCATTCATGATTTAAAATGTTTTGGTCATTTTTCTAAATTGAGCCATATTCTATTATTCTGGCCTACAGATACAGCTTGAAGAAGATGCAGGCTAAGTTTCTTAATTTTAAATCAGTATCTATAATATATGCTTCTCTTTTTTCCAGCAATATAGAATAATAGCATTTTGTTTACTTATCTACGAGGTCAACAGTGAGCTAGCTGTTAGTCAGCTCTTGTCAATAAATTGAGCAGTATTTGAAAGAGACAGCTACAGGATGTATAGATGATCAATATCATTACATTCCAAAGCATATTTCGTAAATATTAACTCCACAGTCAGTAAAGAAAAAGTCATATCATAAGTACATGTGAGAAATATTGGTTTAACTAGCTATAAATCAGACTACATTTTAATCAAGAATAGATATAAGAAACAATTTTAATGAGAATATTGTGCGTAGTCTCTAACAGGGTGCCTAGGCCCAGACTGGTACAAGATCTGATGCCACCAGGGGCAGATCCAGGAAGTGCAGATCAATCTATGAAGCAGCAACAAACAAGAAGAGTCACAAAAATGGGAGATAGAGAAACAGCCATTGAGAGGAAAGGAAGAATCTGCAGAAAAAGCACTAAATGAAATATAGGAAAGCAAACTATCAGACATGGAATTCAAAACACGGATTATAGGGAAGCTCAATGAGTTCAGTGAGCTCAAAGAAAACTACAAAGAAAGCCAGGGAAACTACAAGGAACTTACTGAGAATTACACCAGCATGAAAAAGGACATAGAAGCTATTAATAAGAGTCAGGAGGAAATGAAGAATACAATTTCTGAATTGAAGAACACAATAGATGGAATTAAAAGCAGGCTAGAAGAAGCAGAAAATAGGATCAGCGAGCTGGAGGACAATGTAGAAAAAAATTCCCAGACAGTGCAACAAAATAAAAAAAGACAGAAAAAGAAATGAGGTTTTAAGAGAGCTGCTGTACAACATGAAATGTAATAATATACATATCATAGGAATACCAGAAGGAGTAGAAGAGGAGCAAGGGATAGAAAACGTGATCAAAAAAGTAATGACAGAAAACTTACCTAACTTGATGAGAGAAAAAAATCACACAGGTGCAGGAAGCACAGAGGGTCCCAATGAAGATGTACCCCAACAGGCCAACTTCAAGACACACAGTTATTAAAATGGAAACATTGAAAAACAAAGAGAGAATCATAAAGCAGCAAGAGAGAAACAGGTAATAACATACAAGGGAGCTCGACTAAGGCTATCATCATATTTCTCAACAGAAACACTACAAACCAGAAGGTAATGGCAAAAAATGTTTCAAGTAATGAAAAACAAAGGCATACAACCAAGACTACTATACCCAGCAAGGCTCTCATTCAAAATGGAAGGTGAAATAAAGAGTTTCCCAGACAAAAGAAGGATAAAGGAATACATCTCCACCAAACTAGCATTGCAAGAGATGCTAAAGGGTTTGCTTTAAGAAGATGAAGAAACAGAGAGAGACAGAGAGGAACACAAGTACAAAGAGGGAAAATGACAATGAATAAGTACCTATCAATAATAACCTAAAATGTAAATGGATTAAATGCACCAACCAAAAGAATAGGCTAGCTGAATGGATTAGAAAGCAAGATCCATATATATGCTGTCTACAAGAGACCCACTTTAGAAGAAAAGATTTACACACTGAAAGTGAAGGGATGGAAAAAATATTTCAAGAAAATGGATATAAAAAAAAGCTGGGGTAGAAATACTTATATCAGACAAAACAGATTTTACAGCAAAGACCATAAAAAGAGACAAAGAAGGACATTTAATGATACTTAAGGAAAAAATCCATCAAGAAGATATAAGCCTTGTAAACATATATGCACCCAACATAGGAGCACCCAAATATGTAAGGAAAATTATGAAAGACTTTAGGAAGGATGTAAACAGCAAGACACTCATAGTAGGTGACGTAAACAGCTCATTGTCTGCAATGACAGATTTTCAAAGCAAAGAAACAGCAAGGATACTGAGGCATTGAACAACAGTCTAGCTCAAATGGACTTAGTTGATATATATAGAACTTTTCACCCCAAAGCAGCAAAATGTACATTTTTTAAAAGTGCACATGGAACATTCTCAAGGATAGACCACATGGTAGGACACATAACAAGCGTCAAAAAACTCAAGATAATTGAAATTATATCAAGCATTTTCTCAGATCACAATGGCTTGAAACTGGAAATCAACCTTAAGGAAAAAACTCAAAAACATTCAAACTCATGGAGAATGAATAACATGCTAATCAATAATGAATGGTTTAACAATGATATCAGGGAAGAAATCAAAAAGTTTCTGGAAACAAGTGGCAATGAACACACAACAACGCAAAACCTATGGGATACAGCGAAAGCAGTCCTGAGAGAAAAGTTCATAGCAATACAGGCCTACCTAAAAAGAATAGAAGAATCTCTAATAAAAACTCTAACCCTAAAATTATAAGAACTAGAACAACAACAACAAACAAAGCCTAGGGCAAAAAGAAGGAAGGAAATCATCAAGATCAGAGTAGAATTAAGTGACATAGAGACTAAAGAGTTCAACAGATCAACAAAAGTAGGAGCTGGTTCTTTGAAAAGATAAATAAAATCGACCAGCCTTTAGCCAGGTTCATCAGGAAAAAAAGAGAGAGGATCCAAATAAATAAAATCAAAAATGAAAGAAGAGAAATCACAACCGGTACCACAGAAATTCAATGGATTGTAAGAAATTACTACGAACAGCTGTATGACAAGAAATTTGACAACCATGATGATATGGAATAATTTCTGGAAACATATAATCTTCCAAAAGTGAATGAAGAAGAAACAGAAAGCCTGAACAGACCAATAACAACTAGTGAAATTGAAACAGTAAACAAAAAACTCCCAGCACACAAAAGCCCTGGACTGGATGGCTTCACAGGTGAATTTTACAAAACATTTAGGAAAGAACTCCTCTCCTTCTCAAACTATTCCAAAAAGTCCAATAAGAGTGAAGACCCTCAAACTCTTTTTATGAAGCTAGTATCAGTCTAATTCAAAAACCAGGTCAAGACACAAGAAAGAAAGCTACAGGCCAATATTGCTGGTGAACATAGATGCTAAAATCGTCAAGAAAATATTGGCTATCTGGATTCAGCAACACATTAGAAAGATCATACACCACGAACAAGTGGGATTCATCCCAGGGATGCAAGGATGGTTTAATATTCACAAATCAATAAACGTAATACACCACATAAAATGAAAGACAAAAATCACATGATCATATCAATAGATGCTGAAAAAGCATTTGATAAAGTACAACACCCACTTTTGATGAGAACATTCAGCAAAATGGGAATAGAGGCAGCATACTTTAACATAATACAGGCCATATACAAGAAAGCTGAAGCCAACATCATACTCAATGGGCAAACACTGAAAGCATTCCCCCTGAAATCAGGAACAAGACAATTATGTCCACCCTCTCCATTCCTGTTCAGCATAGTCTTGGAAGTTGTAGCCATAGCAATCAGACAAGAAAGAGAAATAAAAAGCATTAAAATTGGAAAAGAGAAAGTAAAACTCATTATTTACAAATGACATGATAGTGTACATAGAAAACCCTATGGACTCTATGAAAAAAATACAAAATAAGTGAATTTGGCAAAATAGCAGGATACAAAGTCAATATTCAATAATCGAAGGCATTTCTGTGCACCAACAATAAAATATCAGAGATACCTCGAAAAAAATCCCATTTACTGTAGCAACAATTTTTAAAAAGTACCTAGGAATAAACTTAACCAAGGACGTAAAAGACCTGTTCTCAGAAAAATATATAACACTGAGAAAAGAAAGTAAGGAAGATAGAAATAAATTGAATCATATACCATGTTTATGGATGGGAAGAATCAACATCATTAAAATGTCCATAGTACCCAAAGCAATTTATAGATTCAATGCAATCCCTATTAAAATACCAACAACATATTTCACAGACCTAGAACAAATACTTCAAAAATTTATATGGAAAGAAAAATGACCTCAAATAACCATAGCCATTTTGAAAAAGAAGAATAGTAGGAATCACAATACCTGATACCAAACTATACTACAAAGACATGGTAATCTAAACAGTCTGGTACTGCCATAAGAACAGACATATAGATAAATGGAACAGAATAGAGAGCCCGAAATAAACTCAGGTCTATATGGTCAACTAATATTTGACAAAGGGGTAAAGAACATAAAATGGAGTGAAAAGAGCCTCTTCAACAAATCGTGTTGGGAGAACTGGACAGGGAGGTGCAAAAAAATGAAACTAGATAACCAACTTACACCACACACCAGAATAAACTCAAGATGGATCAAAGACTTAAATGTAAACCATGACACCATAAAAGTCCTAGAGGAAAAGATAGGCGGGAAAATTTCAGATATCCCTAATATCAATATTTTCACTGATATATATCTGAAGGCAAAGGAAATAAAGGAAAGAATAACCATACGGGACTACATCAAACTAAAGGGTTTCTGCTCAGCAAAAGAAAGCATCAGCAAGATGAAAAGGGAACCAAACATATGGGATAATATATTTGCCAATGTTACCTCAGACAAGGGATTGATTTCCAAAATATATAAATAACTTATACGACTCAACAGCAAGAAGACAGACAACCCAATTAAAAAATGGACAAAGGACCTGAACAAACACTTCCCCAAAGACGACATACAGAAGGTCCACAGGCATATGAGAGAATTCTTAACATCACTGACCATCAGAGAGATGCAAATAGAAACCACAATGAGATACCATCTCACACCAGTCCGAATGGCCATCATCAACAGATCAACAAAGAACAAGTGCTGCCGAGGATGTGGAGAAACGGGAACCCTACTGCACTGCTGGTGGGAATGCAGACTGGTGCAGCCGCTATGGAAAACAGTATGAATTTCCTCAAAAAACTAAAAATGCAACTGCCTTTTCAACCAGCTATTCCCTTGCTAGGATTATATCTGAAGGATCCTGAAACACCAATTCAAAAAAACCTGTGCACCCCTGTATTCATAGCAGCACTATTTATAATAGCCAAGCGCAGGAAGCAACCTAAGTGCCCATCTGTAGATGAGTGGATCAAAAAACTGTGGTACATTTACACAATGGAATACTATGTAACAGAAGGAAAGAAGGAACTTCTACCTTTTGCAACAAATTGGTTGGAATAAGAGAGAATTATGCTTAGTGAAATAAGCCAGGCAATGAAAGAAAAATACCATATGATATCAGCTAATACAGGAGATTAATGAACAACACAAACAAATGAGCTAAATTGAACCAGAGGCATTTAAACTAGGTATAGACTAACAGTGACAAAGGGTAAGCGGGGCAGGAGAGAAGGGAGGTGAGAAGAACATTTATAGATGATGCATGGACTTGGACAACTGGGTGGGGACTGACTGTGGGAGAAGGGTGGGCAGGGTGCGGGGGGAAGCATGAGGAAAAAAGTGGGAAAACTGTAATAGTAAAACAAACAAATTTTTTAGTGGGGTGGAAAAATGAAAGCAAAATAAATAAATGAGCCAGCAAAAAAAAAAAAAAGAATATTGTATTCAGTAAAAATAATGTTGAAAATTGTTTTCTACTGCAATTTAGTGCCAAGAAAACGTTTCGGCCTCATGAAGAACTTATATAAAACCTCTTCAATGATGAGAGAGGATGATATGGTTTCTAATCTAGTTATTATATTTAATTTCTAAAGGATTTTGGGTGTGAACTAGAGTATGAATTATAAATGTATAATTTTGAGAAAGGATTTTGGAAATTAATGGAGTAGAAATTAAATTTTTCAAAATATTCTCAAACTAATCTATAATAAAAATGAGGTCAAGGTATATTTTCTTTATAATTCATTATAATAATCACTTAAGTTTTGATATTACGTTTACAGATAAACCTAAAAAGATTTGTGTAACCAAATACCTAAGAAATAAGAATACATCCTTTGTCACAAATAAATTAACTGGATTTCTCAGAATCCTACTGTTATTTGAATATTTTCCCCCATAATATAGCACTTTATAGTATCATCCATTTAACTTTGAAGAACTAGATGTTTCAACAGTGCCAATGGCTTTAAACTTCAAATGCCAAAAAATGAAAAAGGCTCTTTTTTGATAAAACCATGTAAATTTTAGAACATTGTGAGGCAACAGAGTACCAAGCTATGTAATATCATATTCAAGAGAACGTGAATGAAAAAAGTAGAATTTGCAAGAGGAAGTTAATTAACTTAAAGAGTGAATTTCATATAGAATTTTTCATTATAAATAACCAGGAGGATAATGTTCTCCAGAGGTCCATATGCTTAGAAATGTGAAAGAATGTCATATTTTAAATTTGGAGAAATCTTACAGTTCTTTATAATGGCATTTGATTTTCGTCTGGTGTTTCTTCATTGAGCAGTACACATATGCATATACGTAATGTTTTGGCAAGTATGTTTTCGCATATGGTTCGTTCCCTTTTCATCTTGCTGATATTTTGTTTTGCTGAGCAGAAACTCTTTAGTTTATTCTTTCCTTTTTTTCCCTTGCCTTCATATATATATTGGTGAAAATATTGCTACGTCGAATATCTGAAATTTTCCTGCCTATGTTTTCCTCTAGGACTTTTATGGTGTCACGACTTCCATTTAAGTCTTTGATCCATTTTGAGTTTATTCTGGTGTGTGGTGTAAGTTGTCATCTAGTTTCATTTTTTTGTACGTCCCTGTCCAGTTCTCCCATCACCATTTGTTGAAGAGGCTCTTTTCTCTCCATTTTATGTTCCTTTCCCCTTTGTCAAATATTAGTTGATCATATAAACCTGTCTTTATTTCTGGGCTCTATTCTGTTCCATTTATCTATATGTCTGTTCTTATGCTAGTACCAGACTCTTTGATTCCAGTGGCCTTGTAAGTATAGCTTGATGCCAGGTATTGTGATTCCTCCTACTATGCTCTTCCTCCTCAAGATTGCTGTGCCTATTCGGGGTTATTTTTGGTTCCATATATATTTTTGAAGTATTTGTTCGAGGTCTGTGAAGTATGTCGTTGGTATTTTAATAGGGATTGCATTGAATCTATAAATTGCTTTGGGTAGTATGGACATTTTAATGATGTTGATTCTTCCCATCCGTGTACATGGTATATGTTTCCATTTATTTGTATCTTTCTTAATTTCTTTCTTCAGTGTTATATAGTTGTCCGAGTACTGTTATTTTATTGCTTTGATTAGTTTACAGTATTCCCTCACTTATTGCGGGTATCATGTTCTAAACCCCCGCATGATAGGTTAAAATCTGTGAAGTAGGAACCTTAGATTTATTTTAGTATTTATATATATTCTGAGGCTTTATAAACCCTTTCCACACACTTATAAATTGTTCCAAGTCCCTTATTAACCCTTTCCTCTCTCATTAACCTTTTCCACACTTTTATAAACAATACTTATATTCTTAAACATATTCTACACTCTTAAACCTATGTAACTTTAACAGCATATGTATACAGTACTGCAAAATCCTTCGATATAGCGAAAAATCTGAGATAAATAATTAAATATAATATTTTAAAAAATCCCGTGATACAGTGAGGCTGCAATAAGTGAACCGCAATATAGAGAGGGACTACTGTATAATCTGTCCAGAAAAAGTCCAACCATTATTAATATAACCAGAATGTTTTGTGCAACATTGATGTAACCTGGCAGCGAAGAAGAGTGGACTGGAATGCGCATGTGTGAACAATCACAACTGTGCTAGTCAGCAGGGGCAATAGATGCTGTTGAGTCAGCTTGTGTACTGTGTGTCTGTCACATTCAAAATGACTGAGCAAGTAGAGCAATCAATCTGCATCAAGTTTTGCTTTAAGCTTAAACATTCCTCTGCAGAAACTATTTAGATGATCCAGAAGGCTGCAGCAAGAGGCAGCTGCTGATTGGCAGCTTCATCATGACAATGCATCCGCTTATGTCTTGTGCACAGTGTTTTTGAGAAACATCAAATCACCCTGGTGACTCAGCTTCCCACAGCCCTGTGACTTCTGGATTTTCCCAAAACTAAAATCACTTTTTAAAGCAAAGAGATTTCAGACCTTCGATGAAATGCAGGAAAGTATGATGGGACAGCTGATGGCAATTGGGAGAACTGTGTGAGGTTCTAAGGTACCTACTTTGAAGGGGACTGAGGTATCATTGTCCTGTGTACAGTGTTTCTTGTATCTTCTTCAATAAATGTCTCTTTTCATAGTATGTGGCTAGATACTTTCTGTACAGACCTTCATGTATATATATAACTTGAGAGTGTGGTTCATGGGATAATTGCATTGCTGAGGGAATCTGAGATACTTTATGCAATACTGCATTTCATACATTCTATCTAGCAAAGTTTGAGATTTTTGTATAATTACTCCACCCCATCCAAACTTGATCAAATCAGTCTAGGTGTTTTTAAATTAACTTGTTATTTTCTATTATATTTTTAAGAGTACAAAGATTACTCTGTATGAAACTTTCTTTTATCTTTTGTCACTTTTTCTCTGCCCTAAAAATATAAGACAGGAAATTATATAACATCAGATTGGTATTTTCCTCTTACATAAACTTACACTAGGATATTGCTCAAAACACTTCTACATTTGAGGGTAAATATTTACAGTATGCCCTGGAAATGGCTCTTCTAACTGCTTTGAACACTGTGATTGAAAACTTTGTGCAGTTTGGATTCATGTAAATTAATTTAAAGGTCAAAGTGATGTAATTTGTGATGATTGATTTATTTGCGGGGACGTTAAATACCTTCGCTAACTTTTTGGTTACAGAATGGAAAAGGTGGTGGAAAATTATGTGAGCAGACACGGTAGAATGATGTTTAAAAATACTTTTGGTTAATATAGAGAATATACAGAAAACAGAATAAAAATACAATATTAAAATATTCATGTTTAGGTTTACTTATTAATAAAAATCTATTTTGTGGCAATTATTATGAAGTGTATTGCTGTAAGCAGACAATTAGAACTTAATTCCTCTCCTTCACCCCTAATGCCAATGGATTTGATAATTTCTATAGATATTTCTGTCAGTTCAACCAGTTGAATGGTGGCAAAAGGCATTCAGGCAAATCTTTTCTCATGGTAGCTGGGCATGTTTGTCTGGAGTTTAGGAGATGATTGAATTAAAGGTGAGGATTTGGAGGTTATTAATATATTAAATGGTAACTGAATGTGAAGAAATCAGTCTGATAAAGGGAGGTCTATGGGGAAAATAAAGATGGTGTTTGGAATACCAAGAGTTTAGGGTAAAAGCCTAGTTACAAGTGGTGAGAAAAGCAGGAGAATTAGGAATTGACAATCTTCAGAAACCAAGGGAAGGAGTGTTTGTTAAAGCATGGTACAGTCTCATTGAGTGAAACACATTCAAAGCGATTGCCAGGTGGTGAGGATCCCGCTGAGTTTGCAGTCAGCTGTATTTACAACCATGTGTTCATTGGAAGTGTGTGTCAATTGGTATTATCTCTGGTTTCCTTATGAATTTGAACACAGCATAGGAGCCGAGAATACAGATGCTTAGATTTTAATTGGATTAATGGAGGATTAATAAAGTGAAGTATTGGTCCTGATCAAGTAAGTAAAGTGATGGGCCATGTGATGTAGGCTTTCCTAAATCTTACCAAAATTGCTGTTACATAATAAGTCACCAAAACTGTTAAGCTTGTCAACATGTCAACATGCCAGTTGACGTAATGTGTTAACTCCCATCCCTGTCCACGCCAAGCCACGTAAGTTTCTCTCCTTTCTTTTAAAGAGTTGCAATTACAGAGGGCAATCGCTTTCTGTGGGGTAAATGGCCCTGGTAGACTGACTCTCACTATAAGTATCTTGCCTTTAGCTTGGACCATATACTTGAACTCACTGATACTTAACATCTTGCACAAGGCCTTGTGTTTGGATGTAATTTAAAACTTTATTAATACAGTTCCTATTGAGTCAGGATTTGAGCAATTCCAGAACAGGACTTATTAAAACTCACCATAACAGTCTCTGAAAAAAGTTCCACTAAGCAAACTAATAGTGCAAACAAGATTTTAGCAAGAATGTTCAAACTACTTAAAACAAGACTTTGTTTATAAGCATCCTTAAGTACTTCTTAAGTATTTTAGGAGCTCTCAGTTTCTTAAAAACTATCTGTACGCTCATTGCAAATCACCCTTATCCAGTTATTAAATCTATAGATTGAAACTGTGTAAGATTTTATTAGTTTAATTCCAATTGCTACATTTTATAGACAGTTTTCAGCAACTAATGCCAAACATTAGTTCAAGTAATTTTCTGAATAGCAGTATTAAATCCAAACACCAGAAATCAATTTAAAACTTGCTTGAAATTAGGGTCTGTCTTTGTATTCTGTGTTATTTTATCCCACAGTCCTTATTTTGTCAGTTCTGTACTCTCTCCACACAATTTTAAGAAATATTAGTGGATGCAGTGTTCAGGATTTCTTTTCCTATTCCCTGAGTGACAGTACCAGAAGTCTGGAACTTTGATATCAGCCTTCAGGCTCAGTGATATTTAAGAAAGCTTCAGTCAATAACAATTTTGGACCAGTCCTAGAGGATGGAGTCTGTATATCACATCCCCTGTGTCTAGCAGGGGTGGTCAGAGTTCCCTGGTGTAGTATCTGTTGTCATTTGGAATGATTTAGGATAAGCAAAACTTTAATTTTTTAAATTAGTTAATATTATAGTAAATTACAAGTGATTTTAAAATTTAAAAATAGCTAAATTCTTTTCTCAAATTGGAGTTGTTTTTAAGTTATAACCTGTAGATATTTAGGTAAGGGATAAGGAACGGCGGCTCCTTGATGGCCTCCGTGGCTCCTGATCTCCATTTACGCCTACACCCAGAAAAAGTGCTTTTGAAATTCTGCTGCTTTAAATCTACATCTGTCCTTTTAGGCTGTAGGTGTGATATGACTATTAAATACTTTCTGAACTGTTGGTCTTGTAGAAGGGGCATACTCTATAGCCTTTTGACAATAGACATTCTCAAAAAGGTTAATAAATTTAAAGTGTAGAAATCGTCGGCAGCCGTCCGTCTCGGGAGACGATGGTGTAGCTTCTTAAGTGTCTATCTGCACCGCCGAGAATGGTTGTGCAGTCCGACTCGGGAGTGACACGGTATCTGTCTCCTCCCGTGTTGAATCGACATCTTACGATGACGCTGGAGCGTCCTCTCCAGTGAAGCTGAAGCTACAGAGCCTGGGCAGGGTGATATGGAGGGTCTGCTGTTGCCCATGCAGCAGACGCCCCCTCTCTTCGCAGCTGAGGGATCCAAGGGAAAGACGAAGTCAATACAGCTTGGCTTCAGGTGCGCCGCAGGAGTTGCCGGTGTTGACTACAACGTCAAACCGCCTTAGGGACTCCGGCTCCGGATTTTCTGTCGGGGTTTACTCCCTTAGCCTTTCCCCTGAAGAGGTATGCCGCAAGGCAGCGGAGGTTTTTTGGAATCAGAGTTTTCCTTCTCTGATGTGCCCTGACTGGAAGATCGAACCAGCGACACTTAGCTTGCAGGCCAATGCTCAATCCACTGAGCCAAACCAGCCAGGGTAAAAGTGTAGAAATATACATTCAGATTAATTTTTATTTCAGTGACTTCTGAGTGTTTTGTACTCTTTCAAAAAAGAGAATAGCTTTTTTGTCACAAACTGAATTGTATCCAAAGAAGATTTAATAATGTAGTATATAGTGCAGGGTATTATGTGACTATATCATTGGGTCTTACTTTAACATGTGGTAGATGTCTAAATGTCAAAATATAAATACCTACATTGCATCTTTATCAGAAATTTAGGGCAAAATAATCTTGGACAAACATAGCATTGGGAAAGGGAGCATAATAAAAAAGATTTTGATGCAATAGCATCTTAAATAAGTGGGATGTGGCACTAATCCAGGGTAGTGCTTTTCCTTACCTTTGAAAGGTGTCAGTTTGTCCTGAGATGACTTTATCCTTCCATTTTTGCAAGGTAGGTTTCAAAATTCAAGAAATTGATAAATTCTACTGTTCTAAGATTGTCAGGCAGATATTTTATGAACAAGGGAAATGTTAGGTCCTTTGCAGTTCCTTATTCCTGGTTAGTCTTACTCTAAAAATGCCCTTGGAATCTGCTGCTTCTGCCATTTGAAAATTTTTGCTTTCGTTTTTGTGACGTGTTCTTTTGGAGAGTAGGTGTGGTAACAAAGACAAGTGTGTAGTAGATTTATGGTTTATGGGGCAGAGTGCTTTCTGGTCATGTAACTTGGCAGGGCTTTGACTCTGGGATTTTGACTAAACTATTTTATTTATGGTTTCCCAATTTGCAGAACTGAAATCATATGTATTTTCCCCTTGTCTCACAGGGATGTAGGGGATATTAATAAGATAAAATTTAAAAATCTTTGTGGAGTTCTGATGCTACATAAATATACATCATCATATTTATCAGTATTGTCATGGCTTTCTCTATAGCTCGATTAATTATGACTAAGCAGCAAATTATCCTGATTTTCATTCTGATACTCCTTTACAAGTACGAGGGGGGACCCCACAAATACCAGAATTGTCTTCTGGAGGGCAGACACCTTGTAGTACAGACGTCCCCCACTAGATGATTGTTCTAGAAACCCATCTGTATCGGTGTACCAGCTAGCATTGTTATGAGATGCTGCTTTCAGCTTCAGTTAATATTTTTGAAGACCCCTTTCAATGCGTTTGCCCATTTCATGATGGGTGATTTATGAGCACACCTGCTCACATCATGTTAAGTGTTTTGCAAGTTTTGACCAAAAATGTCCCATAACCCCCCTTCCCTATTCATCTGATCTCGCCCCAAGTGACTTTTTTTTTTGTTTGTTTGTTTCCCTGGATGAGAGCAGTTCTGAAAGAGATTTTTTGCCGATGTGGAAGAGGTGAAACAAAAACAGTGGAAGCACTAAAAGGTATCAAAATCGATGAGTTCAAAAACTATTTTGAGCAGTGGCAAAAAAAGTCTCGATATTGTATTGCATCAAATGGAGAGTACTTTCAAGATGACTGAAGTTTAAATATGTAAGAATAAATACATAATTTTAATAAATAAATTCTGGGTTTTGTAGGATTTCCCCCTCATGTTAGCTTAGGAAGCGTGCTTTATTATCATACAATGTTGTAGAAGATAGTATTGTTTTAGCCAGGATTTTACATATTTAGACAGGTACCTTTCATATTAATATTGTCTTCGTGACTTTTGTTAGTTGGAAAGGAGGTTCATTAGCTTTTCAAACCAACCTATATACCAAGAGCTTCTTCACAACCAGGTAAGATTAATAGATATTTTTTGCATTATTTCCAAGCACCATCTCATTTGTGAAGATAAAAATACTATATTGAGTTTGTATTCCTCTTTAGGTACAGCGCTTTGAAGGTGCTAGACACTCAATAAGTAGCTGTTGAATTTGTATTCTCTAAGTGTTTAAAAAAATCTCTTGTATGGCCTTTGGGGTCAGAAGTGTCTGATGTTTGTTTCGGATGTACTTTGAAATTATTATGAAATACGGATGTACTGCCTATAGTCTTTCAACATTTAATTCCTCAGTTAGGGTAAGATTTCATGATAAGATATTTTCAACTTGAACAGTTCTTTAAGTCACTATTATTTATAAATTTAATGCCTATCATTATATTCAACATTAGATCCTAAAAGAAAAAAGTTAAAAAAAGATAAAAGTATTGAAGTGGAAATATTTTTGACAGTTTGTTAAAATAAAATTTTAATTGAATCTGTTAGTATATCCCTCACTATCCTGCATTATTTCCATAATGCTTGTCACCAGCTAATATATAGTTCTTGTTGATCTCTCTCCACTAGGATAGAAGAGCTATGAGGACAGGGACACAATCTCTTTTCCCTGCTACTGTTTAACATATGGTAGGCACTGAGCAGTGTATGTTAAATGAATGAATGAATGAATAAACGCTTGGTTCTAGAAGATGGTAGAGCAAAGAAAATGTGATCTGGGAACTTTATATAAATTCAGTATTCCCTACAATACCATTCAAAAACAAATTTTAAACAAGATAAGGGTTTTACAGCACGTAGGCACTCCTTTTGGAAAACTATGAGAATATAGTTTAGCCAATGAATTGATGAATCAAAATAAGAAAGTAAGGCTGAAGAACTGTGTGAAATAGGCTACAGAACAGAATGCCATTGTTACGTACATTAAAAGACAGTACTTGCATCTAATAAAATTGGGGGAGATTTCCTTATCTTTTATAGTATATTAGCCATGGCCTTTAAGAACTTAGTGAATTGGCTCTTGGCTATACATTAAGCTCATTTTCTGTTAGATTCTTCCTTGTTCACTTCCCTTCACATTATCTTCTTTGTTTTGCCCCTGGAATTCAGTGAAGCCTCTGCACCTCAATAAACTCCATGTGGAAAGTTCTTCCCTGAGATATTTTTGTGTCCTGTTTTCTCACCAAATTTAGATCTCTGTTCAAATAATGCCTCATCAGACAGGCCTTTGCTGCACACCATATCTACCTGTCACCTTTTCTTCCCCTACTGTACTTAGTCAGTATTATGTAGTAGAGAGCACAGCCTCAGAGCCAGACTTCCTGACTCTGCCATTCATTAGCTGTGTTGTGACTTTGGGCAAGCAACTCAACCTCTTTGTGTCACGGTTGCCTTATATGCAAAATCAGTGCTTTAAATAATTATATATACTTCATAGGTTGTCATAAAGATTAAATGAGCAATATAGGAAAAGCTTTTAGAATAGTGCCTGGCTTGTGGACAGTGCCCTATACGTGTTATCTGTTACTGCCTGACATTATAAATTTATTGTCCGTACTCCACCTGAATATAAGCTCCATGAGAGCAGGGAATTCATATATTTTGTTCTCTGCAGTATTCCCTATGCCTAGAGTAATGACTGGAACATGGTTGACTCACAATAAAAACATGTTGAACAAATGGATTGTTTTGATAATCTTATCTTTTAATTCTTATCTTATTAAATTCATGTTCTTACTGTGAAACACTTGTTAAAGAAAAAATTATTCTGACACTTGTTAAGGGAGATTTTATTTCAGGCTATTGTAACAAGGGTATTGTAATTGAGGAGAGAGATCAGGCTCAACTTCCAATACAAAAGGACAAATGGCATTCATAGCCAAGGGGCAGAGGCGGGTGTGGAGGGCAGTGGATGGAAAATTATTAAGAGGAAGCATTAAGGGCAGGGAGATTCTTGCTAACCCAACTTAACAGAATAATGAAATATGGTTCTGAAGATATAGATACAGAAATTCTCCATTTTATTTTTGTTTCTTGCTTGATGATAATTCCTTGTGTCAAGATTTTCTTTTTTGTTTCAGTGTCTGCCTACAGCAAATGTTTATTGAGGATCTACTATATGTTCAACCCTCTGCAGAGGTGCTGGTATACACAGATGGAAGAGCCTCATGCTCTGCACTCAGGGAGTAAACAAATCAGTTTGGTAGAGTCTGATATTAAAATTGATAATGTAATATCAAAAATGATAGAGGAGGAAATATCTAATTCAGTTTCTGGGATTTAGGGATTACCAAAAGAAAGATGAGAAGATCAGGAATGTATTGTGTGAATAAGGCAGCATTCTCTACAGTGAAATAAACAAATAAAAAAAACTGAGAGCAAAGTCACAGAAATGAGAATATTCATGGCCCATTTGGTAAACAAAGAGCAGTTTGGTAGACTGAATGCATAGTGAGTAGAGTGTGGGCCTGGGAAAGGTGAGACAAGAGATCACAGCAGTAACGATAGGAGATGTCCAAGCCATGTAGGGCTATGAGTGTCACATAAGAGAATCTGGACTTCATTCTGCAAGAAAAGCAGCTAGGTCTGCTTATATCTGTGGTTTCAGATTTCTTAAGATAGTTCTTTTTATTCATGAATTATTTCAAATAAAGATCTATTGAAAGCTACACTTTATGGACAGTGTGCAGGATCTGTTGGGAGGGATAGAAGCTGGTGGCTGGTGTCTTTAAGAAGTCTGTTAGTCTCCTATAGTTTAATTCACTTAGCAGAGAATTATTGAGTACCTTCTCTGTGCCGGGCACTGTGCTAGGTGTTTGGGATCTACTAGGAAACAGTGTAAGCCCTAGTGAGGTAGATATTCATGAGGGAAGACAGAGAGTAAGACTAAATAAATAAGCAGGCAGGCAGGCAAGTGGATTATATGTTCTCTTAGAAAGTGACCAATAACATAGGTCAAGGGCACTCTCCAAGGTGATTGGGGCCTCATTGAGAAAGTAACATTTGAACGAAAAACTTGAATAAAGTGGAGGGGTTTAGCTGTGCAGATTTCTGGGGGGAAAGTATTTTAGGCAGAAGGCGTAGCCAGTGCACAGCTCCTGGGTCAGGAACCTCTACGGCAAGTTCAAGGAGCGGCATTGGGGACCAGTGTGGGTGAATGGTTGTGGGACTTGCCTGGGAAAATAGCAATGGGAAGAGAAAAGAGATACCATTTTAGGGCTTCAGAAAGAGAGAGCAGTATCAGTGATTCTCTTCAAGTGAGATGGAGGTCATGGATAGTGAAGGCAGCAGGGGAGGTTTGACATTTCAGTTGGATAAAATTTTAGACAGATTGACATTGAAATGCTTATAGAACATCCATTCAATGAAGAGTGATTGAATCAGTCATTTGCTGGATATCTTTTTGTCACGCCGTATCTTTTATTTTTTATAATTAAAAAAAAATTTCCATTGACATAAAATATTATATTAGTTTCAGGTGTACACTCAGTGATTATATATTGTGTAACTTATTAAGTGATCACCCTAATAAAGCTAGTCATCGTCGGCAGCCGTCCGTCTCGAGAGACGATGGTGTAGCTTCTTAAGAGTCTATCTGCACCACCGAGAATGGCTGTGCAGTCCGACTCGGGAGTGACATGGTATCTGTCTCCTCCCGTGTTGAATCGACATCTTGCGATGGCGCTGGAGTGTCCTCTTCAGTGAAGCTACAGAGCCTGGTCAGGGTGATATGGAGGGTCTGCTGTTGCCCATGCAGCAGACCCCCCCTCTCTTCGCAGCTGAAGGGTCCAAGGGAAAGACGGAGTCAATACAGCTTGGCTTCAGGTGCGCCGCAGGAGTTGCCGGTGTTGACTACAACGTCAAACCGCCTTAGGGACTCCGGCTCCGGATTTTCTGTCGGGGTTTACTCCCTTAGCCTTTCCCTGAAGAGGTATGCCGCAAGACAGCGGAGGTTTTTTGGAGTCAGAGTTTTCCTTCTCTGATGTGCCCTGACTGGAAGATCGAACCAGCGACACTTAGCTCGCAGGCCGACGCTCAATCCACTGAGCCAAACCAGCCAGGGGGTTAATAAAGCTAGTACCCATCTGTGAAAAAAGAAAAAGAAGATCCAAGTAAGTCCCAGTAGGTTGCCCAGTGTGAATCTGGAGCTCACGTGGGAGAGCTGGGTTAGAATATATTTAGGGGAATACTCTGAAACTAGGGGATAGATGCAGTTATCCTAGTGGTGGGAGGAAAGAGGAGAAAAGGCCCAAAGTGCATGCTTGGATGCATTGGTTTCTTAGAGCTACTCTAACAAAATATCACAAACTGAATGGCTTAAACAGACAAAAAGTTATTGTCTTAACAGCTCTGGAGGCTAGAAGTCTGAAATCTAAATGTCAGCAGGTCCATTCTTCCTCTAAAACCAGGAGGGGAATCCTTCTATGTTTTTTCCTAGCTCTGGTGGTGGCCAGCAGTCTTCAGAGTTTCTTGTCTTACTGCTGGTAACAAGAGATCTAACCTCTTCCTCCATTGTCACATGGCATTCTCCCCAGGTGCCTCCGTCTTCAATGGCCATCTTCTTTTAAGGACAGTAGTCATATTGGATTAGGGCCCACTCTACTATAGTGTGACTAATTATATCTGCAATGACATTATTTCCAAGTAAGGTTACATTCTGAGGTACTCAGGTTAGAACTCAGCATATCTCCTTCACTTTCTGCCCTTATCCCTTATTGTTAATGGTTTTGTAATAGTCACCACCCAGAGCCAATTGTATATTGCTAGCTTAGAGTTCATATCCAGCTTCGATATTGGAAATCGAATCTATAAGGCATCTAGGAGCAGATCCTCACGTGAAACTTTGTCTACTGACATGTGTTTCTCTTTTTAGACACTTAGCTTTATAAAATGAATAAAAATTTCATAGTTTCAGGTTGTCAGAAACAGCCTTTTTTTAAGCTCCCTTTCATGGGTTTGGAAATCCTGCCCCAGTCCTTAGTTTTAAGCAGCAAGCCTGGCTAAAGAGTTCCTCCTCGCTAAGTGCTCTTAACCCTGTTCACCTTTTGTTAGCAAGAATTGAAATTCTATCTATGCCTCATTTTAGCCTTGACCTCTAAAGTTTTTAGTTTGAGCTTCACTTACTGCTTTGTATCTCTGTAGCTTCTGTTTTGAGTTAGGACAACACAGCTGTGCATTTTTACTTTTCTTCTCAAATTGTATCATTGCTATACTTAGAGTGGTATATAGATAGGGGGTTGTGGCCTTAAATATGGACATATAACCATGTTGAGTTAATTATTTAAGCTAAGGTATTTGTACTTTATCTGAAAGCTATGGGGAGTCATTATACTTCAGAAGCATGCGACATGATTAGATTTTACATTTTGGGAAGATTGTTCAGGTAGCATAGAGGATGGATTTTCAAGAGGCCAGACAGGAGGTTGGGAGACCTGTTTGGAGAATACTGCCTAAATGATAAAGGATGATGAGAGAACCAAAATGTTAAGTGTGATAGATGTATAAAGGATATTAAGCTTAACAATAACAATTGCAGTATGTTGGGAAGTATAGCCAGTGATGACTGGATGTCATGCACCTTCAGATCCAGCCTTGTTTCCTGCTTATGCCTCTCATTGTATTACTCAGCAGCTGTTTGGAATGGAAGACTGAACATTTATTTCGCTTGGTCCTGATCCTCGAATCAGTCAAATTGATGTTTGCTGGATATGTGTGTGGTATCCTCAATTACATGGAAGAGTAAGAACTGGAAAGGACTTTATTTAGGAGAAAGAAACTGAGGCTTAGAGAAGCTGATTTGTTGGTTATTGACAAAGTAAGGACTAGAGCCCCTAGTGTTTTAATGAATTGACATGAATAACTTCCTTTGTCAATTTCTTATTTCTCATTTATCAAATCACACATGCACAGGCTCCTTTTCCCTACCCAAAGGAATTACCTCCATAGCAAATTAATATCTCTCTGCCTCTGAGAACTCAGAAGTTCTGACATTTTGGGGTGTTTTGTTTGTTTATTTGTTTTTGCTAAACTCCAACTTGGATACTGATTATTTTCCCCTATTACTTTGTAACCAGTGTCCTTTTGTCCTTATTTCCTCTGTTTGCCTGAAGTATCAGTATAGGCATCATTGTCATCCACCCTCCTGTCCTCAGTGTCCATACTTTTCTCTCATCAGTTCATAAACCTCAAGGAAATAGAAATCGACCTACACTGCAGCATTATTCAGAAGAAAATAAGGCATATATTCTCTTCAGTGTGGCCTTTGTTTTCCTGTAAAATCCAAATTTTGTATTGCGTAGCAGTTTCATTGTGGAAAAATACTTGAAAACACAGCATTCTTTTTTTCCCCTCATTTTGAAAGTACGTGGTTAATACCTTCTTTTTCTTTATAGAAAGGTACTAAACAAATACTAAACGTTTTAGTAATAGTATACTATTAATAATAATGTTTTCCTTTCAGAGAATACTTTTAATATAACTTGCTGAATTGCCTTAACCTTAGGCTTATGTTGGGTTTGTTACAACATTTTGTTGTATATGATTCCTCATTAGAACTAACACTGGAATTTAGAGAAAAGGCATCTAGAGAGGAAGGAACATTAGGAGATATTTCTTGAAGAAATGAATAAATAAGAGACAGTGATTTATCTGTCTTAGATCTAGAACAGCTCAGTAGTTAACCACTGCTCCTACCTGTGTGCTTCAAATCAGTGTTTGAGAATCAGAGCTTCTCTTGTGTCTTACAAGGCCAAGGCAAAGGGAGAGTGAATTCTCACAGCTGTCTCCGGCCTCTCTGCAGGGATCTCCCAGCAGCCTTCTCTGTGTCTGGTTGCATTTGTTATTGACTTCGGATTTGTCCTTGAACCACACACACCTCATTCTTCCTTGAGCATTATTTAAATTTTATTCTTGTTTAATGAATGCACCTTTCCCCCTGTTTGCCATTCAGTTCTTGATTGTTTTGAGCTCCTGGTTCTTTCCAGGGCTTTCAAATAAATATTTTCAACAAAACATCTAGGTTTCTTGTGAGGGTTGCTTATTTAAAAAAAGACTTTTGTATATTTCTCCCATGCCTTAGATATTTTTTCCTGTATTGTACCTTCTAAAATTGACACATATATGTATTATGTGAGAGAGAGTATGGGTCAAGAGAAATGGAGGCAAGGAGGGACAGAAAACAGGTTACAGGTATTCCCCACTTTTCAAAAGTTAGCATTACACCACTTTTACAAAAGATCTACATTTGTACCTGCTTTTGCTAACTGAAAGAAATCTGAAGAGGATTTTTGCTTTTACAAAAAAGGCAAGAAGTGAGAATAGTGTTCAGCGTTTGTTTTGCAGCAGCCTTGATAGAGGCAGCGTGCGCCCTGAGAAGAGTGGCTGTGCCAAGCTCCCTCCCTGGGAACCATACTCCGCCTCTCTGCATCAGACCTACAGAGCTTTGAACTATGTCTGTGAGCATCTGTACTTTATGTTGATTTATTTTGTGCATCCGTTAGGTAGATGTGTCATAAGGTAATTGCTTCTTCACTTTATGCCATTTAGGCTTATAAAAGGTTTCATAGGAACACTCTAATTTCAGATAGTTGGGCAAACCTGTATTACCCACATAAGCTGTTGTTATGGTCTCATACATTGTGACTCACAAACACCTTCATATGCCATGGAATTACAGGTCCCTAAACTAATTATTTTTCCTGCCTAGAAACTTTAGCTCTGTTTTTTGTTTTAAGGAACTGTCTCACGGTGATAGCTGAGACCTTCAGTATTATTGATAAGGCCATGTTGTAGCTTCTCAAACTCATTTAACCATTTTAAGTGAGGTCTCATTTTTTTTGTTCTGATAATCTGTTAGCTCAAGAATGATGAGCTATTTAGATGCAAAGGCAAGTGTTCTGTTCCTAATTTAATGTTATGTATAGTAGTGACTATTCCAAATGTAATGATAATAGTCATAAAATAAAAGTCATGCTTTATAATCATTAAGAAGACTATAATATTTTTGTTGTGTTTTAGTTTCCTTATACACAACTGAACTTTTGTAACCTTTTTATTATTTTGTACAGAGAACACTTCAAATTACCATAACCTGAGTAATAACTGGCAGCAAATATTAAATCCTATAGTCATCTCTGGATTATCTGTAACAAATACTTTTAATCCCTTAGTTTAGTATTTTAAGACTTGGTTAAATGCTTCAGATTTAAGTAATCCTTCTATTCACTCCTTTGTCATTACCCTCTGCCATTAGAGAGCTTGGGAATGTTATATCATTTCGTGTATGTGTGATCAAATAATGTAGAAGGTTAAAGTTTTTAAAATTATAAAATAGATCTCAAAGCTAATTTTATTATTCACTTCTTTATTTTTATGTCCCACTCTAAGGTCACTTTAATGCCTTAGTGTACTTAAGGAGTTTTTTTCCATTTTATTTATTACTTTTCATAAGTTTCAATACTTGAGAAGTACAGCATTACACAGAAGGCCAATGGCCATAGCAGGAAGGTTGTTTGGAATTTTGCATGAACCATGCCACTGTTTCCATATGCATGAGTTAACTTTCCTCAGATTACTCCTTTTTTGTTCTGTTTGCCATCAGTAGCTACTGTGCTGTTCTTTGCTTTTTACACATAAGCATAATTCTTGCCTAGACAGAATTCAGTTTCACCTCCAGCATAAACAACTTCAATCTTAATAAGAGCTGTGTACTCCCTCTGGTTTTGGAGACCCTGTGTATAGCCAGCAAAAATGGCTTTTGACAACAGCCTTCTAGACATATTTGTCATTATAGAAGTGCTTACTATTCCTAGCAGGCTTCCACAGGTACCCGATGGCAGGAAAAAAGCTTTTTAAGGAGTTTTGATACTTATTATAGAAGAAGTCAGTAATCTATTGAATGATTCAGACTATAGAATAATTGAGGATTTAACAATAACGCCTTTAGGGATATGTACATCCAGAACCAAAAATGACTGATGAGGCATTTAGTGGTATGGATGTGGGTTCTAAGAGAGATTTAATGGCTTTTCTTTTTTTAATTTTTTTCAACTTATTTAAACTAAGGAAAAACAAACAGTTAACCCATTTCTTTCACCCTTTACTCCCTGCCTCTTGCAACCACCAGTCTGTTTTCTGTATCTGTGAGCTTGATTGGTTTTCTTTTGAGGAGAAAGATTCCACATATCAGAGAGATCATAGGATATTTTTCATTATTTACCTGACTTATTTCACTTAGCATAATGCCTACAGGGTCATACATGTTGGTGTAAATGGCAACATTTCACTTTTTATGGATTAAAAAAATATTTGTGTGTGTGTGTGTGTGTGTGTGTGTGTGTACCACGATTTGTTTATCCATTCACCTGTCAGTGGACACTGAGATTGTTTTCTTATCTTGGCTATTGTAAATAAAGCTGCAGAGATCATGGGGACACAGATATCTTTTCAATTTGATGTTTTTATTTTCTTCTGATAAATACCTAAAAGTGGAATTGGTGGATCATATGGTAGTTCTATTTTTAATTATTTGTGGAACCTCCATACTGTTTTCCATAGTGATTATACCAATTTACATTTCCACCAGAAATGAAAATGCCCAAGGGTTTCCTTTGTCCCCAGTCTGGCCCACACTATTTTTTGTCTTTTGGTAGTAGTCATTCTAAAAGGTGTGAGAAAATATCTTATTGTAGTTTCGATTTGCATTTCTCTGACGGTTAATAAGTTGAGCTTCTTTTCATGTATCTGTTTGCCATCTGTATGTCTTTGGAAAAATATGTCTATTCAGATTTTCTGCCTATTTTATAATTGGATTGTTTGGGGTTTTGTTGTTGTTGAGTTATATGAGTTCTTTATATATTTGGACATTAGCCCCTTGACAGTTTCTCCCATTCAGTATGTTACCTTTCATTTTGTTGATGGTTTCCTTTGCTGTGCAGAAGCTTTTTATTTGATAGAGTCTCACTTGTTAATTTTTGCAGTTGTTGCTTTTGCTTTTGGTGTCAGATTCAGAAATTATCACTAAGACCTGTGTCAGGGAGCTCATGGCCATATTTTTTTCAAGGAGCTTTATGGTTTCAGGTCTTACATTCAAATCCCTTAATTCATTTAGAATCAATTTTTGCAAATGGAGTAAGAAACTAGTCCAGTTTTATTCTTTTGCATGTAGCTACTTAATTTTTTTCAACACTATTATTAAAGAGACTGTCCTTTCCCCAATGTATATTCTTGGCCCCACTGTCATAAAGTAACTCACCATAAATGTGTCAGTTTAGTTCTGGGCTCTTCATTCTGTTCTATTAATCTGTGTGTCTGTTTTTATGCCTATACAGTTTTGATTATTGTAGCTGTGTAATATAATTTGAAATTAGGGAGTGTGATGCCTCCAGTTTTGTTCTTCTTTCTCAAGGTTGCTTTGGCTATTAGGATTTTGTTTTGTTTTGTTTTGTTTTGCGTGTGTGTGATTACATACAAATTCTAGGATTGTTCTATTTCTATGGAAAATATGTTTGGAATTTTGATAGGCATGGCATTGAATCCGTATATTGGCTATGGGTAGTGTGGACACTTTAACAGTATTAATTATTTCCATCTATGAGCACAGAATGTCTCTCCATTTATTTAATGTCTTTGGTTTCTTTCATGTAATGTCTTGTTGTTTTCAATATACATGTCTTTTACCTTTTGATTAAATTTATTTCTTGGTATTTTATTCTCTGATTTACTTGTAAGTGCAGTAGTTTTCTTAATTTTTATCTTTGTTTATTACAGTAAAAAAAAAAAAAAAAGCAACAGATGTTTCTGTATTGATTTTGTACCCTGCAACTTTACTGACTTTGCTTACTAGTTATAACAGTTTTTTAGTAAAATCTTTGAGGTTTTTTTTTTTTTTTATATATATATATATAATATAATGTCATATGCATATAGTGAAAGCTGTACATTCTCCTTTTCAATATGGATGCCTTTACTCCCCGCCCCTCGCCCCCCACCTAGTTGCTCTAAGACATCCAATATTATGTTGAGTAACAGTAGTAAGAGTGGACATTTTTGTCTTGTTCCTGATCTTAGAAGAAAAGCTTTCAGACTTTTACCTTTGAGTATGGGCTTGTCATATATGGCTTTTATTTTGTTGAGCTGCTTTCCTTCTGTACCCATTTTATTGAGAGTTTTTTTTTAATCATAAATGGATGTTGAATTTGTCAGATACTTTTGCTGTATCAATTGAAATGATCATATGATTTTTATCCTTCATTTTCTTAATGTGGTATATTGATTGACTGATTTGCAGATGTTGAACCATCCTTTCATACCTGAAATAAATCCCACTTGATGATGGCATATAGTACTTTTAATAATAATTAAAATAATTCAGTTTATTCACTCAATTTGCAAATATTTTGTTGAGAATTTCTGCATTTTTGTTCATTTGTGACATTGGCTTGTAATGTGTATGTGTCTCATCATTGTTTGATTTTGGTATCAGGGTAATGCTGGTTTTGTAAAATGTGTTTGGAAGAATTACTTCCTCTTATTTTTTGGAAGAGTTTGAGAAGTGTTGGTATTAATTCGTTTTTTGAATGTTTTGTAGAATTCTTAGTGAAGCTATGTATCGCTGTTCTTGCTTTTGTTAAGATTTTTTGATTACCGATTCAGTCATTTTGCTTGCAATAATTTTATTTAGATTTTCTATTTTGTCAGGATTCAGGCTTTTTTCAAAATTGCATTTATTGGGATGACATTAGTTAATAAAATTATAGGTTTCAGGTATACAATTCTACAGTATATCATCTGTATATTGTATTGTATGTTTACCACCCCAAGTCAAGTCTCCTTTCATCACCATTTATCCCAAATGTACCCTCTTCTATCTATTCTCACCTCCTCTTTCTCTGGCAATCACCATGCTATGTCTGTGAGTCTTTTTTTCTTCTTCTACGTTTAATATCTTCACATTTTCACCCAGTCCCCAACCACCTCTCCTCTGACAGCTGTTAGTATGTTCTCTGTATCTATGACTTTGTCTCCACTTTGTTATTTTGTTTATTAGATTTCACATATAAGTGAAATCATATGGTACTTGTCTTTCTCTGACTGGCTCATTTCACTTAGCATAAAATTCTCTAGGTCCATCCACACTGTCAAAAAAGATAAGATTTCATTCTTTTTTATGACTGAATAATTCCATTGTGTAAATGTACCTCAGCTGTTTTATCCACATCCGCTGATGGGCACTTGGGCTACTCTTAATCTTAGATGATGTAAATAACGTTGCAGTGCACATAGAGGTGCATATAGTCTCTCAAATTGGTGTTTCTGTTTTTTTTTTTTTTTTTTGGCTGTATTCCCAGAAGAGGAATTGCTGGGTCATAAGGCAGTTCCATTTTTTATTTTTTGAGGTAATTCCATACTGCCTTACATAGTGTCTGCACTAATCTGTATTCCCACCAATAGTACACGAGGGCTTCCTTTTCTCCAATCTTTACCAACACTTGTTTGTTGTTGATTTATTGATGACAGCCATGCTGACAGGTTTGAGGTATTATCTCATTGAGGTTTTCATTTGTATTAAACTGATAATTAGTCACATTGAGCATCTTTTCTTATGTCTATTGGCCCTCTGTCTGCCCTCTTTGGAGAAGTGTCTGTTCAGGTCTTTTGCCTATTTTAAAATTTACGTCTTTAATTCATTTTGAGTTCACTTTTGTGTTTGGTGTAAGAAGATTAGTTTTATTTGTCTGCACATGTCCAATTTTCTCAACATCAATTACTGAATAAACTGTCTTTAACCCATTGTATGTTTTTGCCTCCTTTGTCAAATACTAATTGATTATAAAAGGGTGGGTTTATTTCTGGGCTCTCTATTCTGTTCCATTTATCTCTGTGTCTGTTTTTATGCTGGTACTATGGTATTTCAATTACTGTGATCTTGTAGGATAGTTTGATATCAGGTAACATTATTCCTCAAACTTTGTTCTTTCTCAGGATTTTTGTGACTACCTAGGGTCTTTTGTGGTTTCATATAAATTTTTGGAATATTTGTTCTAGTACTGTGAAATATGTCATTGGTATCTTGATAGGAATTGCGTTGACTGTACTTTGGGTAGAATGGACATTTTAATTATGTTAATTCTTCCTATCCATGAACACAATATATGCTTCCATTTATTTCTATTTCCTTCAATTTCTTACTTCAGTGTCTTACAATTTTTTCAAGTACAGGTCTTTTACATCCTTGGTTAGATTTATTCATAGGTGTTTAATTTATTTTTGACACAATTGTAAATGGGATTGTTTTCTTAGTTTCCCTTTCATATAGTTTATTATTGGTATGTGAAAATGCAACAGAGCTCTAGCCAGATGGCTCCATTGATTGGACCACTGACCCATATACCAAAAGGTTGTAAGTTCGATCTCCAGTCAGGGCACATATTTAGGTCGTGTGTTTGATCCCCTATCAGGGCACATATAGGAGGCAACTGATTGATGTTTCTCTCTCTGTCTCTGTCTCTCTCTACCCCCCCCTTCCTCTCTTTCTGAAATTAATAAACATATCCTTAGGTGAGGATTTTTTTTAAAATGCAACTGATTTTTGGATACTTATTTTGTATCCTGCTTCTTTACTGAATTTATCAGTTCTAGTAGTTTTTTTTTAAAGTAATCTTTAGGGTTCTCTATATACAGTATAATGTCACCTGCAAATAATGACAGTTTTACTTCTTCCTTTCCAGTTTGAATGCCTTTTATTTCTTCTTGTCTGGTTGCTGTGACTAGGACTTTCAGTACTGTCTTCAATAACAGTGCTGAAAGCAGACATGCATGTCTTGTTCCTGATCTTAAGGGAAGTACTTTTAGTTTTTGCCCATTGGGTATATGTTGGCTAAGTTTTGTCATATATGGCCTTTATTATGTTGTGGTATGCTCCCTCTATTCCCACTTTACTACGAGTTTTTATCACAAATGGGTGCTGGATTTTATCAGATGTTTTAAAAAATGTATTGATATGATTGTGTGGTTTTTATCCTTAATTTTGTTTATGTTGTGTGTCATGTTTATTGATTTTTGGATATTGTACCAACCTTGTGTTCCTGGAATAAATCCCACTTGGTCATTGTGTATGACCTTTTTAATGTATTGATGAATCTGGTTTGCTAATATTTTGTTGAGAATTTTTTCATCTTTGTTCATTAGGGTTATAGGCCTATAATTTTTTTCTTTGTAGTGTCTTTTTCTGGTTTTGGAATTAGGATAATGCTGGACTCATAAAGTGAGCTTGGGAGTCTTCCATCCTCTTGAATTTTTTGAAATAGTTTGAGAAGGAGTGGTTTTAGTTCTTTAAATGTTTGCTAAAATTCATCTGTGAAGCTATTTGGTACAGGACTTCTGTTTGTTGGGAGTTAGTTCTCAATACTTTCTTACAATCTTTTGTATTTCTTTGGTGTCATTTGTTACTTCTTTTTCATTTCTGATTTTATTTATTTGGGTCTCTTCTGTTATTTTCTTGATGAGTCTGGTTAAAGGTTTGTCAATTTTGTTTATCTTTTCAAAGATCCAGCTTTTGGTTTCATTCATCTTTTGTATTATTTTTTAGACTGGTTTGTTCACTTCTGCTCCATTTATTATTTGCTCCCTTCTACTCACTTTGGGCTTTGTTGTTCTTTTTTTTTTTCTGCCTGTGTTTTCCTCTAGGACTTTTATGGTGTTGTGGCTTACATTTAAGTCTTTTATCTATCATGAGTTTATCCTGGTGTATGGTGTGAGTTGGTGGTCTAGTTTCATTTTTTGCATATACCTGTCCAGATCTCCCAATACCATTTGTTGAAGAGACTATTTTTACTCCATTTTATGCTCCTGCACCATTTGTCAAATATTAATTGACCATAGAGACCTGGGTTTACTTCTGGGCTCTCTATTCTGTTCCACTGATATACATGTCTGGTCTTATGCCAGCACCAGACTGTTTTGATTACAGTGGCCTTGCAATATAGTTTGATATCAGGTATTGTGATTTCTCCTCTTGTTAGGATTTTTGACAGATTCAATGTCCATGGCTTGAAATAATTTTATTCGTCTCCTGTTCATCCCCTGTGATTTGTTTCTTCCAAATATTTTTAGGACAGCTTTCACCTCACTTTCTAGATTTACAGGTTCTTCTTCATAGGAATCTTCTTCAAAGGTTTCTGTCATCCCTTTTGTCCTGTACAGATTTTCAGTATACTCTTTCTGCCTTCCCTTTATTTTCTGTTGGTGAGATAATATTCTTTCTTGTAGGTCACTCAGCATTGATGGTCTAGGTTTAAATTTTCCTTTTATTTCTTGAATCCTCTGGTAGAAATCTCTTGTTTTTCATTTTTTGTTGTTTTTCTCTATCTCTTTACATTGACCATTGTAGTTACTCTCTCTATCCCTATGTGATAGTCATTGAAAACCTATGTTCAGGGATAAATACCTCCTATTGATGTGCCAACAGCAGTCAAGGCTCAATGATAACAGAAGGGTGCACAGAGCCCACATGGGGTGGGGGACACCTGAAATGCCCAGCTCAGGTGACCAGGGAAGCTAAGCCACTGGGTTCTACAGAATCCTTACTATATAAGACCACTTTACCAAGACCAGGAGAAATAGCAGTTCTACCTAACACATAGAAACAAACACAGGCAGCCAAAATTAGGAGACAAGGAAACCTGTCCCAAATGAAAGGACAGAACAAAACTCCAGGAAAAATAATTAAATAAACAAAATGGAGACAAGCAGTCTAGCCAGATGCAGAGTTCAAAACACTGATTGTAACAATGCTCAATGAACTTAGGGGAAGAGTAGATGAACTTGGTAAGAACTTTAAGAAAGAGATAAGAAACATAAAGAATCAATTATAAATGAATACTATAACTGAAATGAAGACTTCATTACAGGGAATCAATAGTAGAGTAGATGAAACAGAGGATCAAATCAGCGATTTGGAAAAAAGGAAGCAGAAAACACCCATTCAGAGGAACAACAAGAAAAACAGTTTTAAAAAAGGGGAGTTGTTTAAGAGACCTCTGGGACCACATCAAGTGTAAAAATATCTGTACCATAGGGGTGCCAGAAGGAATAGAGAGAGCAAGAAATTAAAAATGTGTTTGAAAATGTAATGATGAAAAACTTCCCTAAACTGGTGAAGCAAATAGACTTGTATACAGGTCTAGGAAGTGCAGAGTCCCAAAGTGATCCCAAAGATGCCTACATCAAGGAACATTGTAATTAAAATACCAAATGGGCGAGGCAGGAGAGAGCAATGGGAGGAAAATTGGGACAACTGTAATTGAACAACAATAAAATAAAATAAAATAAAAAGGAAAAGAAAAATCAAAGGTTAAAGACAGGATCTTAAAAGCAGCAAGAAAAATAGTTAGTTATTTACAATGGCTCCATCATAAGACTGTTTGCTGGTTTCTCACCAGAAACTTTTCAGGCCAGAAGAGATTGGCACAAAATATTCAAAGTGATGAAAAGCAAGGACCTACAACCAAGGTTACTCTCTATCCAGCAAGGCTGTCATTTAGAATACAAGAAGATATAAAGAGCTTCCCAGGCAAGAAAAAACTTAAAAGAGTTCATCACTACCAGATGAATATTACAACAAATATTAAAGGGTCTTCTTTAAGAAAAAGAAGGTGGGGGGGAGTAAAAAATATGTATAAGAAAAGGCAATAAACATATATATCAACAATTTGTTTAAGTTCCAAATTTATTAAACATTCTAATAAAAAAACATAAAGTGTCTCAGGAATAACTGAATAATACCATTCCTTACATATGCTGTCTACAAGAGACTCACTTCAGATCAAAAGACACATGCAGCCTGAATGTAAAGGGATGGAAAGATATATCTGAAAATGGAAATAAACAATCAAAGCTAGAATTTCAATACTTAATTTTTAAGTATATTTTGTTGATTATGCTGTTACAGTTGTCTGAATCTTTTCCCTTTGCCCCCCTCCACACGTTATGCCCCTTCACTCCAGCAATTCCAACCCCCCTGCCCTTTAATTCATGCCCATGGGTACTGCAGGTAAGTTCTTTGGCTTCACCCTTTCCTATACTCTTCTTAACATCTCCCTGTTACTTTGTTCCCACCAATTATGCTTCTTGATCCCTGCACCATTTCCTTCTTTCTTCTCCTCCCTCTCCCAGCTGATAACCCTCCAAATGATCCCCATACCTATGGTTCTGTTCCTGTTCTGGTTGTTTGCTTAATTTGTTTTTGTTTTTCAGATTCAGTTGTTGATAATCGTGAGTTTGTTGTCATTTTAATGTTCATAGTTTTGATCTTTTTCTTTTCCTTAAATAAGTCCCTTTAACATTTCATATAAAAATGGCTTGGTGATGATGAACTCCTTCAGCTTTACCTTGTCTGAAAAGCACTTTATCTGCCCTTCCAGGCAAAATATATTTTAAAACAAAGGCTATAACAAGAGACAAAGAAGGATCTAGTAGTTTCACTTCTGGGTATCCATCCAAAGAAACCAAAAAACACTAAATCAAAAAGCCATGCATTCATATGTTCAGTGCAGAATTATTTACCATAGTCAAGATATGGAAGAAACCCAGGTGTTCATCAATAGATGAATGGATAAAGAAGAAGTGGAACATTTATGCAGTGGAATATGACTCAGCCGTAGAAAAGAATGAAATCTTGCCATTTGGAACAACATGGATGGGCCTGGAGGGTATTGTGCTGAGTGGAATAGTCAGAAAGACAAATGCCGTATGATTTCACTTAGATGTGGAATCTAAAAAAACAATAAGTGAAAAAGCGGAACAGAAACAGACTCATAGATACAGAGAACAGTTTTACATTTGCCAGATGGGAGGGACATGGGAAGATGAAGGGCTTAAGAAGTACAAATTGGTAGTTACAAAATAGTCACAGGGATATAAAGTAAAACAGGGACTATAGTCTATAATATTGTAGTAACTATGTTTGGTTTCGAAAGGGTACTAAATTTATCAGGTGATCAATTTGTAAGTAATGTTTAATTATTGGGTTGTACACCTGAAACTGATAATGTTGTAAATCAACTGTGACTGAAAAAAAAAAATTAAAATATAAAGAAAGAAAATGAACAACCTGATTAAAAAAACAGGCCAACATCTAAACAGACACCACCAAATATTTACAAATGGTAATTAAGTATATGAAATGATGCTCAACATCATGTCATTACGGAATTGCAATGAGAAAAAGAAAAGCTGTGTTCATTGTTCTGTCACATATACCTTTTGCCTCTCACTTGTCTTTAACAGTTTTTAATGTTTCTAGTGTCAACCATCTTGATTTCTCTTTACTTTCTACTTCTGGTTTTGTCTTTTTCACATTCTTCCCTAATAATATTTCTAGTTTCAGTGCACAGTTCTTCTGGTTCTCAGTCAATTAAGTTTACAGTGCAAATCTCTTTTAACTAGACTTCAAATCTATCAGGAACACATTTATGTTATTTTTGAACACCTTGCTTCTTTTAGTGCTCTTCTTCAGCTTTCCTGAAATATTTGATATTAACAGAACCTGTGGTCAGCACCACAATCAGCTCCTGGTCTTGTTTTGGCAGAGAGAATAGTTTCTCCATCTCCTGCCTCCAATTACATAGTTTGATTTTTTTTATACTGGCCTTCTGGTGATGTCCACACACAAAAGTCCTTCTCTATATCGTGGTTCACTTATTGTGGCCTCGCTGTATCGCGGGATTTTAAAAAATATTATATTTAACTATTTATCTTGGATTTTTTGCTATATCGCAGGATTTTGCAGTATTGTACAGTAAATACTAAAATAAATGTAGGGTTCCTACTTCGTGGATTTTCACCTATCACGCGGGTCTAGAACGTAATACCCGCGATAAGCGAAGGGTCACTGTATACAGTCATCTGTTCATGTGTTTGAAGGATGTGTTATGTGATTGACAAGTTGGCTTCACAGAAATCCACGAACTGATCTCTTGCCTCATTTCTACATTATCTTTACTTTTGTTTTATAGTCACCTATAATTATCAGCATGTCTTGTTTTGGTGTATTGTCAATTTCTTCTTGGACACTTGCATAAACACTTTGTTTCATCAGCCTGTGTATGGGAGCATAGACTGAAATGGTGGCTATGGCAATAGGTTTTCTTGGAAGTCTGATATATTATTTGGTCAGACCTTGCATTGATGTTCCTATCTGTCTGTGCTACATATTGACTCAATATTAAAGCCATCTCGTTTCTTCTGAGATAATTTTGCGTTTTTAAAAATTCATCTATGTATTTTTCTTTTTGTTTCAACTGAAAAGCTTGAAAGCAGTTAGGCCTTATCAGTTTATTATGAAATGCTTCTCTGCTTTGTTTGAAAATTTTTTACTAATATTTTTATTCATATACTTGCCAATTTATGCTTTAGGAGATAATAGTTCTGTTAACAGCTGTAGAAGAGTTAAATATGTTATTTAATTCATTGTAAATATAACTTCTCTTCAAATGACTTTTCATTTTTAAATTCCAGCTACATTTTGACCAGTATGTCAATCTAGGGAATTTAATGGTAAGCAGAAATAGTAAAGGCCCCTACCCCTATGAAGCTTACATACTAGAATATATAGGGTGGTAGTAGTTTTGGTTTTTTCCTTTTGACTCTGACTTATAGTAGATTTCAGAATTTTTTAAATATGCACTCTTTTAATTCTGTATTTTGAGGTTAAGAATACAGTATTTAAAGAGAAAATATGAAGGAGAACCTGTGGAGTAGTGCTGATGCACTATTTGCACTGTTGGTGAGCATGTAAGTGATGCAGCTACTATAGAAAACATGGAGGTTTCTCAAAAAATTAAAAATAGAAGTACCAAATGATTCATCAATTCCACTTCTGGGGATTTATCCAAAGGAAATGAAAACACTCTGATATGTGCACCCCTATATTCATTGCAACATTATTTATAATAGCCAAGATATGGAAACATCCTAAGTGTCCATCAATGGAAAAAAAAAATCCTGGCATTTGGACAACATGGATGGAACTTGAAAACAGTATACTAATGAAATAAGTTGGACAGTAGAAGTCAAATACTTAAGATCTCTCTCATATGTGGACTCTTAACAAGAAAAAAAAAAAAAAAGGCACTGGCTGGTGTGGCTCATTGGATTAAATGATGACCTGTGAACCGAAGGGTTGCCGGTTCCATTCCCAGTCAGGGCACGATCCTGGGTTTCGGGCCAGGTCCCCAGTTGGGGGTGCACAAGAGGCAACCAATTGATGCATCTCTCGAACATTGATGTTTCTCTCACTCTCTTTCTTTCTCCCTTCCCCTCTGTCTAAATATGAATAAAAATGAAAAAAGAAAAAAATGAACTCATAGATACAGAGAACAGTTTGGTGGCTGCCAAAGGCAGGGTAGAGGTTGGCGGGCAGTGGGCATAATGGGCAAAAGTGGTCAAAAGATACAGACTGTAAAATAAAAAGTCATAAGGATGTTATGTATAGTATGGTGACTATAGGTAATGATACTCCATATTTGAAAGTTGCTAAGTAAGAGTAGATCTTAAAAAGTTCTCATCTCAAGAAAAATATTTATAACTACGTGTGGTGTTGGTTGTTAACTAGACTTATGGTGGTGATCATTTCATAACACATTTATCAAATCTTTATGTTGTACATCTGAAACTGATATAATGATACATGTCAATTATATCTCAATTAAAAAAAAACATGCAGCACCACACTCAGTGGAATGTCTATAATCAATGAGACAGACTACAACAAGTGTAGGTAGGGTGTGGAGCTTGGAGCCCTCATTAACTGTTGATAAGGATGTAAAATAGTGCAGCAACACTGAAAAACAGCATGGCAGTTTCTCCAATTGTCAAACATAGTGTTACCAAATGACCCTACTCTTAGGTACATATCCAAGAGAAATAAACATATGATGTGTGAAAGAAGCCGCATAGGAAATGATTTTACTTATATTAAATGTCCAGAATAGGTAACTGTATAGAGACAGAAAGTATTTAGTGGCTGTCAATGTGGGAATTGCTAATAGGTACAGAATTTCTTTTTGGGATGATGAAATGTTCTGGATTAGATGGTAGTGATGATTGCATAAAGCTGTGAATATAATAAAAACCAGAGTCCTAAACTTTAAAAGGGTGAATTCTATGGTGTATAAATTTTATCACAATAAATTGTTATTCAAAAAGCATAAAATTGTGCTTTCTTGGCTTTGAAAGTTTGTGAGTGAAACCCTTTTTTTCTGTTTTATCTTATGGCTGCCACGTGAGCTTTACTGACAGGCCTATGTGATATGAGTTTCATGGTCTGAGTTAGGACTCTGTTTAATAGTTGCTTAAGTTACCTAAATACTGCGCCTGTGCATAGACAAGGCTGCAGCTTCTGCTCAGAGGACAATCAGGACTGGGTGGTAACGGAGGCCAGTTACCTCACTCACCCTGGAGAGGGATTTTCTAGGTGAACATTGAGATCATTCACCAGGCAGCAGGGAAGCTGCATGGTGTCTGGCTGTATTGGCCCATAAATACACCAGTGACAAAGATTTTCAGCCTTATTATTTTAGGTGAATTGAATATTAGATAAATTTGTTTATTGTACTCATAAATAATTTAAGAAAAAAGCATATCAGTCATGTTTATTTTTAAAGAATATGTTAAAACTTGCAAAATATTGAATTACCCCTGAACACCCTCTTCTTAGAAATCATACAGTTCAATACACATTAACAACTAGCAGTGTTCATTATGCCTCATAATTAAAAAATATATATGTAATACACTAAAAAGTCATTGTTGTATCTTAATTTAAAATAAAATATAAAACAATCCTTTTTAAAATCAACTGTTCTAAAGCACATGTACTGAAACTTCTGTGCTTAAAAATCAGCTGGGACTTATTATAAATGTGCACTTCTTGGACCCTCACTCCCAAAACACTAGTTTAGTCTTTACTTTTTAGGAACGCTCCAGATGATATTGAAGGACAGAGGCTTGCACTTTGAGAAGCTCTGCCCTAGGGACTTCAGCCTAGAATTAGGACATGATAGGTGTGGTTATAGTGTTCTTCATTTTACCATCGACACTTAGGTATTTACCAGCCACTTGGTGTTAGAAATAGATATTATGCACACTTTTATTCTATTAGAAAATATTTTCTCACAAACATAACTTTTCTAAGTTTGTGAAATTGTAGAAAGTCTTTGTTACCTCTGTTAGCATCTTTGTTGCTGTTACCCTTAACGTAGCACTACCTTCTGCTGTTTCCAGATTTCTTTTGACTTGGCTGAATATACTGCAGATGTTGATGGAGTTGGCACTCTACGGCTTCTGGATGCAGTTAAGACCTGTGGCCTTATCAACTCTGTGAAGTTCTATCAAGCCTCAACAAGTGAACTTTATGGGAAAGTGCAAGAAATACCCCAGAAGGAGACCACTCCCTTTTATCCTCGGTCACCATATGGTGAGAAGGCCAGCACGCAGCCGTGTGCATGTGCTGCTTTCTCTGTGGGTGTCGGTGTGCATGCGTTTCTGCTTTAATTCTGTTCATGTCTCATGGCTGAAGTCGTTTGGGTGTGAGAGTAACGTTAAGATCGACTAAAGTGACTAAGTTGTTGAAAAGCATACTTTTATACATTGCTAACTAGAAGTATTTGCTGTCATTGCCTCCAGGATGAAGGTACCACCTCACCTCACCAATTCATGTTCATTCAATCCTTTCATACAGATCACTTTGAAAGGAAAATTTGACCAAACATGATTTTTTTTTTTGAAATGTTGTGCTAAAGTGATAAGGTTTTATGTTTATCTCTGATGAAAGTCTGAGTTCAGACCCTTAAAAGAGCAAAAAAGCAACAACAACAAAACAGTTCTATTATATTTTATATATTTGTAAAAAGAGTATTTTCATGAATATGAAAGACTTTAGTGATAAAATTTCTAAGCTGCTAGAATATTAAGATCTCATGGTTTTCACTTTTTAATTCCTTAATACTAAGGAAAAGGGACTAAAATCTAAGAAATTTTGCTTGATATATGGCACACACTCTACTTGAAATTAGTTAGATTGTGAAAGAATGAACCATCGTTATTACAAAAGTAAGAAATTCTTAAATATTTCCTTGTACACCTGATTAACTGGCAAAAGAACCTTTATTTTGTCTTTGGGTATTGACTAATTTTTTCTGTCATGATACATTACAGATTATAATTTTTGCAAGTTGTTACTTGTTTAAGATAAGTAAAAGATCATTGCTTTTTAATAACAAGATACTGTCTTTGTAATAATCACTGTCTTTCATTTGCTTTTAAAAATTTATTTCAACAGGGGCAGCAAAACTATATGCCTACTGGATTGTGGTGAACTTCCGTGAGGCATATAATCTCTTTGCAGTGAATGGTATTCTCTTCAATCATGAGAGTCCTAGAAGAGGTCAGTAAATATATTAATGGAAAAGAGAATTTCAGACCTTAAAACAACAAAAACTTGCATTTATATTCTGCATTTGTACTGTATAGACTGGAAAATTTCACATTTTAACTATTATGGATATCAGAAGTGGTAAATGAAGAGCATCCAGCTTTAATTACTTAAGTTTGTTAGGTTTTTTTTTCCAACATAAAATGAACATTGTTCCAGTTTTACCATTTTCACTGGTAGGTCTTACCAAGCATCTTTTTAATCTAAGTATTAGGAAGTTTTGTATGAATGCAAAGGAATAAGTAGTAAACTTATACTGGTTTCCGGAAGTCATTCTTTTTTATGTAGACTCAACTTGTAGAATCTATATATATTTTTACTTTGAATCAGTTGAATGTTCAATAGTTTTTCTTCATACTTCATTTAAACAGGTATCCAGAAATTACTATGCTTCTATAGTATATTTTAAAATACATTTGAAGTCACTTCCTTTTTTTAGAAAGAATACATTATGAAATAATGATTTAAAAATACATAGTAAATACATAAACAAGTAACACAGTTGTTTATTATCATTATAAAATACTAGGTACTATACATAATTGTATGTGCTATATTGTTATATGATTGGCAGGGCAATAGGCTTGCTTATACCAGTCTCACCATAAACATGTAATGCACTGTGCTACTACAACATCAGTAGGTGACTGGAATTTTTCAGCTCCATTACAATCCTGTGGGACCATTGTATATGTGGTCCGAAACATTGACAATGCCTTGTGAAAAAGTCTCCGATGATTTAGTACCATGATAATAAAGACAGTGGAGAATAGAAAAACCTGAATGCTCAAATGGATACTGACATTAGCTGAGTGGACAGGATCCACAATCATACTGGGTCCACAACCTCCCTCGTAATGTATTATACCAAACTGTGGTCGTCATCTATTATGACAATTCAAGTGAAAAGCATTGGAGTATTTTGGTTGACTCGTTATTAACCATCATAGGAAGAAACTATTAATAAATTTCTATTGGTGCAGCTCCCAAGGATTTATATCCCAGGAGAGCAGGAGAGGGCCACAGTCTCCTCCTCTAGTCAATCTAGATCTAGACTCCTGGTTTAATTATAGATTCCACATTTCATAGGATATTTTGAAAAAGTGGAATATACTCAGACGAAGTCCATCAGAATGGTGACCTGTTGTATGAAGAATGCTATCCAGACCAGGAAGAGTTTAGCTGGAGAAGAAAGGATGAAATGAGCATTCCCAATGCAGACTGTTCTGTCAGCTGCTACAGAAAAGAGGCAGGAACAAAGGTGGTAGGCAAATATTTGCTCACCTCTGAGTTTCAAACAGTGGAACAACCGCCTCCTGAGGGAACCAGAATTTTCCTGAAGGACTGGGTACCACAATGTCAAAAATACTGAAAAAGGAATCCTTATTGTAACAATCTTGACCTCAAAAGCCATCCAAGTTCATGTAAGGAAATCTTAGTCATTCTGTACATTTGATGAACACATACTCTGTGAAGTAAAGTAAGGGCTCTACAAATATAAGCAAGTAAAATGAAAAGAATTGTAGAAATAACAATCTCACATAAATGGGAAGAGGAATCTCTGCTTTGGATCACTGAGTTAGAATTAGAATGGGTAAATATGGGCAATGATATATGGAATAAAATTTGAGGTGCCCAATGACCCAGTGGAGAAGCAGAACAAGCTGGAGTGAGAATACAGGGTGTGCAAAAGCAAGCTCACAGCTATAAGTATGCAAAAACAGTTCCTTCTTGTGTTATTATTTATTATTGTATTATTTTCCATTTGAACAACTGTAAACCCACTTTTGTCCCACCTGCATATTGATCCTCAGTATCCTAAATGAAGTTTTGTACTGCGTAAACTAAATTTACTTAGATTCTAAATTATTTATACACATATATTAATATGTTCCCAATAACCTCTTAGCAAACATGAAGTCAGAGATACAGCTATTCTTAGCTAGTAAGGGATAATTTGTTGGGTGCTAGGATTTCCCTCTGTTCTTTGTCTCTCTGCTACTAGGCGTAAGGCATTTTTTAAAAAAGACATCCCATAATTGTAAGTACTCTTGGTATTGCTTTTCTAAAGAAGGTTAATTCCCTTTTTCCAAAAAGGACATCTTTTTTAAAGTAGGTCATCAATCATGAAGCATTTTGTTCTCAAATTCTGGGAATACAAAGGACTGAATTAATTGCTGTCATCTTTGGCCATGTGTGCCTTTCCTCTGGCTTACAACATCTTGTACTTAGAATCATTATCAGTTTTTTGTTTTTTTTAAAAACTATATTTGTTTGTATTGTCTTGTTACATTTCTCCTTGAGACCGTTAAAAGCATACTAGTCTCCTGTTCCAAATATTGGGTTTTATATAAGAAATTGTTTATTCCTATTATTTCTTATTTATTGAAACATGATAATCTTTACAAAAAATACATACTACTTACAATTTTAAAACTATCTGTACGATCTAAGAATTTTTGTTAAATTTCACTATCATTTAGCCTTTTAGTTTGAGAATAAGTGAAAAGTTCACTGTTATAAGTTATTTCGTGCCCAGCAACTGGTATTGCTTATAACTTTCTCAGTGAAATTTTATGTAATTATATAGCCACATAATTAAGCCAAGTCATGAAAACAATTCAAGTGACAGGTTTATAAAGGTATCTTTAGTGTCAGTACATATTTATTTTTAATTGTGTAAGTTAAAAACTCCCATAATGTGTTATGAAAGCAAAGGAGCCTGGTCTGTCCTCTGTGCTTGAAAGGAAAACAACAAGCAGCCAGTATCATTTTTTAAATTAATTTTGTGGTCAGGGTGTCCTTAGTAGAGGAAAAAGAAAATGGAAGAGCTTAGTGATTCTTGCTTATAGCATTTGCTATAGAAGATGCTCAAGAAATCTGTTCAAATGATGATCCTTACCTCTTGAGTTGCAAACATGTTTATACACGTCGTTTGGGTTTCTGTGCTTTTCTGTCCTTAACCTTTCCTCATACAAAAAATAAGTACAAGTCCATTGTTTTGGATCAGGTTAAGATAGGGAAAAGCATTCTTAGTTGTAGAAAGAAAAGATAAATATACACCCCATAAGATTCTAATTGCATATTTGATAATGAGAACTATTTTTTGTCTTTGTCGTTGTTAATCGCTTTATTTTTTAAATTTATTTTAAAATTAATACTTCTCTTTTTTTTAAAGTATATTTTATTGATAATGTTGTTAAAGTAGTTCCAATTATTTCCCCTTTGCTCCCCTCTCTGCCCATTACCCTCCTTCCCCCAAGCAATCCCACTCCCACCCCCTTAGTTCAAGTCCATGGGTCCTGCATATAAGTTCTTTGGCTTCACCCTTTCCTATATTATTCTTAATATCCCCCTGTCTATTTTGTACCAACTGATTATGCTTCTTAGTCCCTGCACCATTTCCCCATTTCTCCCCCTCCGCCCTCCCAGCTGATAACCCTCCAAATGATCCTCATACCTATGATTCTGTTCCTATTCTGGTTTGCTTAGTTGGCTTTTGTTTTTATTTTTTAGATTCAGTTATTGATAATTGTGAGTTTGTTGTCATTTTAGTGTTCATAGTGTTGATCTTTTTCTTAAGTCCCTTTGACATTTCATATAATAATGGCTTGGTGATTAACTCCTTTAGCTTCACCTTGTCTGGGAAGCATTTCACCTGCCCTTCCATTCTAAATGATAGCTTTGCTGGATAGAGTAATCTTCGTTGAAGGTTGCTTTTCATCATATTGAATACTTCTTGCCAGTCCCTTCCTGCCTGCATAGTGTTCTCTGAGAAATCAAGTGATAGTCCTATAGGCACTCCCTTGTAGGCAACTATCAGCCTCTCTCTTGCTGTTTCCAGGACTCTGTCTTTATCTTTCACCTTTGACATCTCAATCATGATGCGTCCTGGTGTGGCCCCCTCTGGGTCCAGCTCGCCGGGGACACTCCGTGCTTTCCGGACCTGTATGTCCATCTCCTTCACAAAATTTGGGAAGTTTTCCTCATTTTTTTCAATTCTTGCTTCCTCATTCTGCACTGGTTGACTGTTTTTTTTCTTCCTTATGTTCCAAATCATTGGTCTGAACCCTGGTTTCCTTCCCTTCACCATTGGTTTTGTGTGGATTTTCCTTTTTTTTGCTTAGCATAGCCTTCACTTTTTCTCTTATGTGTTTGCCATACTCAAGCATATCTGTCAAGCCTGTAAGCATCTTTTCCAGCAGTGTTTTGAATTTTGCATCTGTTAGGTTGTCTATCTCCTCATCTGTGAGGTTGGCTATCTCTTCTTCGCTTAGTTCTCCCACTGGAACCTTGATCCATTTCTCCTTTTGGGCCCTAATTCTCTGTCTTCTTATTCTGACAGACTCCTGTGTTTGTTTGCCTGCGTGTCCCAGGTACAGTTGTCGCTCCTGTTACGTTGTAAGGGGTGGAGCCTTAGGGATTCCTCAGTACAGGGTGACCTATTTCACCACATTGTGACGCTGTATGCAGGGGAGGGGTCCGAGAGGGAACAATGCCACCTGCCCAACACTCGCCTCTTTTCCAGACACCTCTCTCACTTCCGCACTGGACTGGCACCCCTCTATTTCCTGCCCTGGCCGTTGTTCCCAGAGTGGGTGGGTCTGCGGATGTTCTAGGACTGTGGGGGCCCTTTAAACAAGCGAACTCTGCTGAGACCAGCAGTTTCTGCCTCCACCCCAACCCCCTCTGGTTTGCACAGTCAGAGGCAATGAGGCTTGATTTTCCCCGGTGCTGGGACCTTGGGCTGGGAGGTCCAGTGAGGAGCTGGGAATGCTCCCCAGGTGTCCCTCCTGACTTTTTAAAACATGTGACTGCACACTCTGCCGGCCTGCTGCTGCTGCTGCTGCTGCTGCTGCTGCTGCTGCTGCCACCACCACCCCACTGCGTCCTCTCCACCCTGGCTCTGCCCCCTCTACCTGTCTGGATGAGTATTTCTTCCATATATCTTTGTTTGCTGGACTTCCATGCAGTTTGATTTTCTGGAACTTCTGGTTGTTTCTAGTTTTGAGATAGTTGTATTCTTTCTTAGTTGTGGAGGGAGATACAGCATGTCTGTCTACACCTCCATCTTGGCTGGAAGTCTAGTCCAGTACTTCTCTTTTTTTATTTAAAAGAAGAGTAAACAGTAGAGGAGGGAATAAGGAGAAAAGTAAAAGTTCTTTTTCTCTCGCTGACTCCCAGCTCTGTCGTCAGTCCCACTGTTAACGTTCCTTCAGAAATGTTCCAGGTATCTTTATTGTAAACATGGAAATAGGATTATTCTGTACATAGTCTTTTTTAGGGCTTTTGTTAAATGTTTATTAAATATTTAACCTTGTAGTGTATACCACTTTGTTTTGTTTCCTTATCTATCTGGAAATCAGTAATAGCTCATTTTTATTTCATTTATGTAACTAAACAATGGAAAATTACAGAGGTATATGTGGAGTTGATGGGATACTTGATAAGATAAAGCATTTTCTGAAGTTTGAAAATTCATTTTAAAATTGGATTAATTTGACAATAATATTGTTGTTTTGTCACAATTAATTATTACTTTTTGACGAGATTCTTTGCCAGTCTGAGAATTCTTTAATGGTGGGACTGTATTGAACTCTTAAATCTTCTGCATCTAACACAGTATCCATCTGGTAGTAAGTATTGAATAAATATTTATCCATGAATAAGTGAGTTAATATCTCATGTTTCTCTAAAACTTTACTGACATGAAGGCTAGACAGTCTTAATTAGAGACTGTTAGGATAGTTTTAAATAGTGTTTTATTGATTTCATACACATAGTAATTGAAGGAAAACTTTTTAAGTAAAGATTCAGTCTGATATACTTTAATAAATAGGTACAATTTATTAATAATCTTAGTTTGTATACCTACAACTGCTGTAGTACTTTGAGTTTAGTTTCTTAAGTAGGATCAGCATCAGTCCCCCTTTACTCTATCACAAGAAATAAACACATTTTATAGATAGTGCAGTGGTAAACCTCAATCTAGTCTAAAGTATATATAGTCACAAATGGCCAATTAGTAGAGTCCAAACTGTTGCAGCTTTTTTGGGACATGTACTTTTTCTCTAACAAAAAAAATTTGATAGTGCCCACTTTGCATGAAAAACATTCCATGAGAATTTCTGACTTCAAAAAGTATGGAATAAGTATTTTTTAAATATAAGGCTATTTATTCTAAGCCAGAAGTTGGCAAACTATGGCTCATGGGCGAAATCCAGCCCACCAGCTTATTTTTGTAAATAAAGTTTTATTGGAGTACAGCCATACCCATTTGTTTATGAGTATCTATGGCTGCTTTTACAGTAGAGTCCGGTGGCCTGCAGAGCCTAACATATTTGCTCTCTGGCCCTTTAAGAAAGCATGTACTGTCCTCAGCTTTAGAGTAATTAGATCCTCAAAATCAAAAAATCTTTCAATTGGACTTAACATGGGTTCTCCCAAGCTAGCAAGATAGTCTTATAAAATGATTTTCAATAAATATTAAAATCAAAGATAATCTATAGTAGGCCATCCATAAGCAGCATTCCTGAAACATTTTGGTCATTTGGGATTCTGTTCTTACTGAAATACTGAGGTATGGAACCAGGTAAACTAATAACTGACCAAAAATCTGTAGCATAGTTCCTCACAGCAGCTCTCAGTTCTCACTTTGACTATTGTATGTCTTTTCTCCATTTCAGTCCTTTGCGTTTCTCTTTCTACGATACTTAAGTTTTGTTAAGAGAAGTTTGTAATACTGCTAAAGATCCAGATCATCTGTGTTTGGCACAGAAATAACATTTGGAAATCATTGATGTGGGAAGTAAATCCATTGATCAATGGACTTGATTTCTGTTTCCTTCAGTCAACCATCTAGCTAGCCATTCTTTCAAATAGGGCAGGATGATTGATATGCTTATGCTTTAGATTTGTTTTTTATAAAATGGAGGCACTTAGTAAAATTAACTGCAAATAATGAATGATAGATAAAATTTTAGAATTATATGTCCATAAAAGACATGACCATGTATGTATCCTATATTCTGTGAATAACTGCTACTATGTGTCATATAATATTTACAGATATTAACAAGCTACATTTATTCATAAACAATCAACTTTTTCTCTTTTTTCTTTTTACATCCTCACCTGAGGATGTTTATTGATTTTTAGAGTGAGAAGAGGGAGGGAAGGGGAGATGTACAGAGAGAGAGAAAGAAACATCAGTGTGAGACAGAAACATCAATCCATTGCTTCCTGTATGTGCCTACACAGGGGACAGAACCCGCAACCTAAGTATGTGCCCTGGGAATCGAACCCACAACCTTTTGGTGTATGGTATGATGCTGCAACCAACCTTGCCACCCTGATAGGGTGATCTTTTTCTTTTTTTAATTAGAAGAGAAGTTGCTTTTTGAAAAACTTTCACAAACTGTACATGATTGGAAAACATTTCCATGCATGCTTTCTACAGAAATTCTTTATCTGACTTTCATTTACGTATCTCTGAATGTGCATAAATAAGTTTTCTCTTTGCCACAAATGTGACTATCATGACGCCTTTCTGTTGGAAACACAGATTTATATGTTCTCTACTTAAGAAATAAAGTCTGTGTTTATTGTTCAGAAACATTACATTTCTGTGAGGAAAATGTGATATACAAAATACTTTTCTTTTTGTTGCTAACTTTCTTTGAAAGGCTAATCAAAGCTGTGATGGCTTAAAGCTGTTAACTGTATAAATTAAACTATGGGGAAGATACTGAGACATTTTAAAACTACTTTAAAGTAGCTTATGAATCAGGATATTTGAGTTTCTTTTCAAATATATTGTTTATTAGTAATAAAATCTCTTAAACTTAATATTATTCTATAAACCAGAATATTATAGCAAGTCTGTTACTAAAGCTAACAGTAAGATTTCTAATTTTTATTTTTTATTATTTTAGAAGATAATGTAACAGGAATATCTAGTGTTAATCACTTGGATAATTAAAGCATTTTGTTAATTATGTTTTACTTTTATATCAGGAGACTGGTTTGGCATGCCACAAATAAAAGCTTGCTGACATTCAAAAAATTATAAAATCAATATATTGTAAATAAAATTACATATTGCAAATTAAAAAAACATTTTACGTGACCATTAAGAGTAAACAAAAAAGTGAAAGATAGAAATATCAAATGATTAAAGTAACCTTGACTTGATTTTCTCGCTTTGATAACTGTAGCATATATTGAGCTTTTTGTTTTCTTGCAATGTGACTTTACTTTTTAAAATTTTTAAAAAATTTTCAATATGTTTTATTGATTATGCTGTTATAGTTGTTCCAGTTTTCCCCTTTTGCCCCCCTCCACCTGGTAACCCTTACCTTCCAGCAATCCCCACCCCCCAACCTTAGTTCATGTCCATGGTCATGCATGTAAGTTCTTGGATTCTCCCTTTCTTATACTATTCTCGTTTTTTTTTTTTTTTTTTTGTATGTTTTATTGATTATGCTGTTACAGTTGTGCCAATTTCTTTTCCCTTTATTCCCCTCCACCCAATAACCCCCCTCCCTCCAGCAGCCCCACCCCTTAGTCCATGTCCATAGGTTGTGCATGTAAGTTCTTCTCAACATCCCATGTCCATTCTGCACCCTCCTACTGTGCTTCGTAATTCCTACACTATTTCCCTCCCTCTCCCTCCTTCCTCTTCCCAGCTGACCTCCTTCCCCCATGCTCCCCATACCTATGATTCTGTTCCCACTCTGGTTTTCTGATTAGTTTGCCTTTGTTCCATTCCCTACCTTCTGTTGTTGATAGTTGTGATACTGTTTTCATTTTAATGTTCACAGTTTTGATCTTCTTTTTCTTAAATAAGTCCCTTTAACATTTTATATAACAATCCCTTGGAGATGATGAACTCCTTCAGCTTTACCTTGTCTGGGAACCACTTTCTCAGTCCTTCCATTCTGAATGATATCTTTGCTGGATAGAGTAATCTTGGTTGTAGGGCCTTGCTTTTCATCACTTTGAATATTTCCTGCCAGTCCCTTCTTGCCTTCAAAGTTTCTTTTGAGAAATCGACTGACAGTCTTATAGGTACCCCTTTGTAGGTAATTCGCCTCTTCTCTCTTGCTGCTTTTAAGATTCTCTCGTTATCCTTAACCTTTGGCATTTTGATTATGATGTGTTTTGGTGTGGTCCTCCCCAGGTCTAGTTTGTGTGGGAACTCTCTCTGCTTCCTGGACCTGTTTGTCCATTTCCTTCCCCAAATTAGGAAAGTTTTCCTTCATTATTTTTTCACATAATTTTTCAATTTCTTGCTCTCCTTCTTCATGTTCTGGCAACTCTATGATTTGGATATTGGCATGTTTAAAGCTATTCCAGAGGTTTCTAAGCCTCCCTCATTGTTTTCAATTCTCATTTCCTCCTTTTGTACTTGTTGACTGTTTATTTCTCCCTTATATTCGAATTTGTTGATTTGAACCCTGGTTTCCTTTCCTTTACCACTTCTGTCAAGTTGGTGAGCATTTTTAACACCAGTGCCTTAAACAGTGCATTTGTTAAGATTTGCTGTCACCTCATCTGTTAGGTTCCTTATCTGCTTGTTGCTTAGTTGTGTCACTGGGACCTTGATCGGCACCCCCTTCTGGACCGTACTTCTCTGTCTTCTCATCTTGACAGCTTTCTGTGTTTGCCTCTGTTATTTGAGTAAGGGCTGTCCCACCTTTTACATTACAGGGGGTGGAGCCATCGGTAATCAACGCTGACAACTTGTTTCACTGTGTTTTAGTGCTGTCTGTGGGAGAGAGGTCTGAGAGGGAACACTGACAGTTGCTGCCATTTTCCAGGCACTTCTTCCCCTTCCCTTACTAAGCAAGCTGTCTCCTTTTCGAGACTGATAGCTTCTTCCTCCGCCCCAACCCCCACTGGCTTTCACAGTCCGAAGCAATGCAGCTCTATTTTCCCCAGTGCTGGAACTGCAAGCTACTCGATCTGGTCTGGGGTTGGGATTACTTCTCAGATTTAAGCCATATGACTGTTGTTCACCATGGCTACAGTCCCTGTACTGCTAGCCACGCTGCTAGCCACGTGCCAGCCTAGCGCTGCCCCCGAAGCCCCTGCTCTGCTGCTCTGTCTCTCCATTCCAGCTCCATTCCTCCTACCCTTCTGGCTGATTATTTCTTCTTTATTTCTTTGCTGAACTTCCCTATAGTTTCGATTTTCTTGATTTTTTTAGTTTTTACGTGGTGGTAGGTTCATTCTTAGTTGTGAGGAGACTCAGCGTGTGTATTTACACCTCCATCTTGGCCAGAAGTCCCCTATACTATCTTTATTTTTAATATGAGTGTAGAATGAGTGTTTTAGGTTCCTACAGTTAGGGTATGAAAGACTTCCCAAAGTCTTTGTCCCTGAGGCAAAAGACCACACCAGGAATGTACTTGGTGAAAGTTCTCTATCTGGTGTTGGCAGGTGAGGCTCAAGTGTCTGCTGGTTCACAAGTGGGGCCTTTTTACTTTTGACTCTCACTTGGATATCACTGGTTTTGGAGGAGATAAAGTTAAGAGTTCCAGTCTTTTTATGAAGATATTTTTCTTATGTTGACTTATCTTAATGTATAGGTCATTAGGTAAGTCTGGACAGTATAGTGACTACTACTTGCATAATCAACTGAAGAAGTCAAGTTTGGCTAAGTGAACCTGCCTCATTGTTAGTAGTTCTCTAGCAGTGAGGCACGTGCGGTTATTAGCTTTTTCCTTGGATACCTTTAGTCTGAGTAGCAGTGTTATTTCTTTTATTCCTTCCCCCTCTTCCTTTCTCCCTCTGTCCTCTCCTTGCTCCCCCATTTCCCCCTTTTTTCATATTCTCTCCCTCCTTCTTCTCCCTCTCATCCTTCTTCCTCCTTCTTCAATGTTTAAGGATGGAACATTTACTCTGCCCTGTATGAAGAATTATCTCTTAGCAGTAGGTATTTTTCTTTTCATTCTCCTTCCATCTTTGACTCCTAAATCATGCTCTCTTTCATGGGTGATGTGTGATATGCTACCTTCTCTGGGACTATAAAGCCGTATAGAGAGACTTTATCATTGCTTTCTTTCTTCAGGAGCTCTTCAGTTACTTGACTTTGTGTTTTGTTTTCTCTTGAATTCCAAGAGAGTCTAATGAATACCACCAAGAGGCTGGTGCATGTATGTGCATAGTTTATTTTGTATTTCTTTTTTAGTAAAGAAAAACTTTTAATAATTTCCCAGCTGAGGGAATAAGAGTAGTTTGGCAATTATCATCAACATATAATCATCGTCATTATCATTACAATCGTGAAAAATATACCCATGAGCTGTCTTTGTTTTATTTCACATAGTGAATACTCTAAATATACTTTGAGGTATTCTGACTAAATTTTTTTACTTATACTTTTTTATGTGTATATAAAAATATATGTATACTTTTATTTTTATAATTTTTTAATTTAAAAATGTATATTTTAATAAAAATGCAATATTCTTTCTTTGAGTTTTTAGGAAATAGCATCCACCTATATGTATTCTGCCCAAGTACCCTCAAAATTTATATGATGGAAAGAAATTTAAATATCATTCCAACACACTTTCTCAGTAAAGAAACTGATACCAGGCCCTGGCTGCTGTGGCTCAGTGGATTGAGTGTCGGCCTGCAAACCAAGTGTCGCTGGTTTGATTCCCAGTCAGGGCACATGGCTAGGTTGCACGCCAGGTCCCCAGTTGGGGGCACGTGAGAGGCAACCATACAGTGATGTTTCTCTCCCTTCTTCCCCCCATAAAAATAAATAAATATATAAATAAATAATTAAAATTGTTTTTTTAAAAAAGGAATTGTAATTTTTAAAACAGAAGAAAAGAAACTGATACAATTGAGTTGTCCAGGGTTACAAAACTAACAATGAGACTAGAAGTAATCCTGGGGAAGGGCAGAATGACATAAACATTAATATTTGTAGAATTAGTATATATATGAATTTTAGAGGTGAAACTGCTACCCACTTTAGGCAGAGCTGGTTACTTATTCCATGGAATGAAGCAAGTGGAGAAGTTGGAAATTGATCTCAATTGCTCTTATCTTTGTAAAAGATATTAGTTTGATTAAAGGCAATATTTTTCAGATGTTTAGCAGAAATAACCATAATAAAAGTTTTATAATATTAAAATGTAATTGTGGTATGAAACAACTTACCTTGAGTATGACTAAGAAGTTGACAATGAAGAGAAATAGAATTAATACAAAATACATAGAAAATCATGTGGCAATAGGAAGTTATAAAGTATTTTAAATATATCGATAATTAACAGTTTAAGACTACCGCAAATGGATGGTGCACTACTGCTGTTTAGATATCGAACTGTTTTTAGATGACACAGCACATTTCTCTAAATATCGCTTCATAAGAAATTATATATATCAGTCTAAACTCAGTATCACCTGAGAGAATCTAACGTTTTAAGGTTCATGAATTGTGGTTTTGAGTTTTAGACTTGAGCTTTTTTCCTAGCGGCCAAGTGTTCTGCTTTTTAAAATGTTAAACTGTATTTATTATAAATTAATATTTATAATAATAAAACTAAATTTATGTAAAAATTAAGTCATAGTAAAATTTTGAATAATTTTCTCCATTTTTTCTACAGATTGTTCTTTATTCATTGCTTTAAAGATAAGATTAATATACTGGAGGATAGCGGTTCTCAACAGAGTTGAGCAATGAGGATGGGGAGCATGTCATTTTGCCCCCAGCAGACATGTGGAAATATAAGATGTTTTTAATTATCTAATTATCACAACAGGAGATGAGGAGTGGTAGCAGCCAGGGTTGCTCCTGAACATCCAATAGCGCACAAGACAGCACAACAGCAAAGAATTACCCAGCCCAAAATGTCAGCAGTGCTGAGGGTGAAAACCCTGCTATAGAATTTCACTCTCAAATGTTACCACCAAATCTAGATGAATGTCATCCCTAAGACTAGGAACTTCTCTTTCTTTCCCTATCACTTTTATTTTCTAGTAAATCCTTCATAGAGTTTTAGCAAACATTTACCTAAACACAGGATAAATGCACTCTGATTTAAATACCTCCATGTGAAACTATTTAGGCCTTAAGTATTCTGATCAACTGCAGGTCAAACCCAAGTTGGTGAAGCCCAGATAACAGGGTTGTTATTTACGGCTCTCATAATCATTTGGACAATTCTCACTTCAGTGACTCACCGGTCTACACAACCAAATCCAGCTGGGCCCATGACTCTCCCTTCACTTCCAAAATAAATGAGCGTAATTATCTTTTGTTATAAATTATAAAAAGAGCGAAGCTTTCCTTTGGGAATAAGTTTTAGAGTCCATGTTTTGGCTTTGCTATAAACAGACAACCATTAAAATGGATTCAAGATCACCTTTCAATGCATAGGATTATGGTAATATTAATATTAGAGGTTTACTTTATATGAGAATTTTAAAAAAGTCATTCAAAGTAACAGATATTTTAATGCTTTAGAGGATAATAGAATTCATGATATAACTAAAAGACTGGACCTTATGTTAATTTAATACTAATAAGCAGAAAGTACTCTTCTTCCCCCCACTTCCCTCTTCTCTCTTTTTGTCTCCCTCTCTTTCTCTGTGTGTGTATTTCTGTGTAAATAATTTTTAAAAATTTTATTTTGTTTTTCTATTACAATTGTTCCACTTTTTCCCTCATTGCTATCCCCCACCCAACCCACCCCCTCTCCCACAGTCATAAATAATCTTTTTACAAATTACTAAGCTAGTATTTGGTAATCTGAATAGCAGATTCTCATGCTGCTATACCAATATGAAGAAATAAGCAAACAAATATTAAACAGCCCAATATTTTATTTGTATTTCTATCTATTATAAATGTACCTTATGGGGTTTTTTTTTTTGTTGTTGTTTGTTTGTTTGTTTTTAGGTGAGCATTATAATCTTAATTTATTGGAAAAAAGTTTAGTTAGGGAATGAAGTAATCTCATGTTATAGTTCAGCAGAGCATTACAGGTTTTACACAATACCATTTTGTCTGTGTGTAAATGGTTAAATTATTGGCTGCTCACCTTGGTCCCACCAGCTTCCAGGTGGCCTTTCTGGTTGGGTACAAAGTGACAACATCTGGTTTGTAGATTGTGATGTTTCACAGATGACATGTGCACTTGGAGATCACAGAGCTGTGTGCATATATCATTCTTTGTGGAGAGATAAGGTGTAATTGATTAAACACCAAAGACTTTTGAAGCAATAGTTGGTCTCATTGAGTTGATTATTACCACTAAACAAGTAAAGTCTTTTTTTCCCCACCTACCAAGGAGAGGCTTATGGGATTGTTAAAAATTTTTAAATGTTTCATAATTTCTGTGATATTTACATTTGAAACCAAACTGACTGTCTCATCTCACATAGCACAGCTCCCACAGTATAAGCAGGCAGTGTACACACGGGTAAAGAGTGTGTTAAGCCACTCAGAGCCAGATCTAGATGGATTCAGCTTGGCCCTGTTACTTATTCAGGCCTCAGTTTCCTCTTCTGCACTGATAATAATGCCTACTTGCCAGGTGCATGATTAGGATCAGAGACAATACACTTACCTATGGGTTCATTGTAAAGGCAATAAAAGAGAGCATATGTGAAAAAGATTAATACAGTGCCTGGTAGATTTTGAACATTTGTTTCCTTTCCCTCCTCTTTTCTTCCCTCTCCCTGTATTTTCAGTGCTGAGTCCTAGAGTACTGTTTTCTTTACTTCTCCCTTTCTAAGATGAAGTTGGAATTCTGTTTGTGGGACTCTGGTGGCTACTGACCAGATTAGGACAGTGAGAAACGTGAATCCAGGAGGGCTTGCCAACTAGTGATGATTCTAAACTGAAAACTGAGAATATATTAATGATGTTTAGAGATGAATTAGGGTAGTCATCGAGACATCCATGAATTGCAAAAAGAAAAAAATGTAAGTAGTAGTATGAGTTGCTGGATTCACAGGAAAAGCCATTTACAAATGAGGTTCTGGAAGTTAAACCAGTGAACATTTTAAAATCAGGGTAGGCAAAAAAGGATGATAATGAATAGAGAAGGATATGGGTAAACACCCAAGATCTTTGAAAGACCCTTGGGAAAATTAATGAAACCTTCAAGTATTTTTTAAAATGATTCAGATATTTTTATTAATGGGCATATAAAAATCTTATGTTAAGTACAAAATGTTATTTTGTCAAAATAATTACAAACCAGAAAACAAAGGCCACTTTACTTTTTGGCTATACTAAGAAAAACATAAGTACAATTATAATTTAAACTTTATAAATTATAAGATAAATTGTAAATTATTTCAAAATGGCATCCCCTCCGGCCACCCCACCCCCCAAAAAAAATTTAGTTTGAGTCAAAGCTTTTGTTATGGAATTTTGTTTCCCCTTTTAATTGGTTCAGGTAAGGATACAGAAGTATTCAGCTGCTTGGAAAACTAAGCCTCAGTTTTCTGATCTATAAAATGAGATAATAGCCTTCACTTAGAGTTGCTGTGCATATTATAACCACTGCACCTACTAATGTATCTGGAGAAGGAGCATTATTTTGTGCTATGTCACAATTATAAAAAAGGAAAATTAATAAAGGGAAAGACAACTTATCTTTCCTGAGCAAGTTAAAAAGTTGAGCTTTCAGAGCTTGAAATGTGGTGATTAAGGTAGATAAGATGTGCTAAAGTTATTCACAGAATATTGAACAAAAAGTATTGGTGAAAATAATGTTCTGCACTTCTGTTGTTTATACGATATTTAATTTACAGAGTTCATTTAAAGACTAAACTGAGCAGAAAAGATTGTTCTAGTTGGAAGATTTAAAATCATTTAAATCTGCTATGATCATCCTTTGCAGGAAAACAAAAAACAAACAAACACCAAAACTTATTCTGTAAGAAAATACTGATTAAAAAGAAAGAAATAGAAGATCTCAAAAGAGCCACGGTACTTTAGGCCCATAGACAGCAGTATTCTGGCAAGCTCAGTGGAGGAACCAAAGCCTTGCATAAAAACCCACTGTTAATGACTTAGTGTTTGAAGAATGCATTTGGCCAGTGCATAGTCCTATACTAAAATATACTGAGGGCAGGCCAACCTGCAAGGATCACACTTGAAGAGAATCTGCCTGGAAAAGAGCAGTTCCTTAGGTTAAGATCATTGCATGCATGTGTGCATGTGTGTGCTGGGGAATTAAGAGGGCATTGGACATTTTTACCAGAATTGCTGAATATCCTTTATAGTTTGTTAGACATTTGCAACATACTTACAGCAAGTATAGTGGAAGCTTAGCCTGAACTAAGATGAAGAGTAGGATTGGCAACCTTTTGATGTTCAGACACATAACCAGGCATGAGAAAGGAGAGTTGGTGCAAAGTGAGAGCAGTCTAAGCATATAGGCTTTTTTAAAAAAAATTTTTTTTAAGAAATGTAAGACTAGGGACCTAGGAATATAAGAGAGAATCCTTTGGGGAACAGATTACAAACTGAGACCATGAAATAGGAAGAGACATCTCCCCCACTTTCATTTGTGAATCACAATTCACTGAAGGAGGTGCATTGCCCCTTAGGACCTCAGGACCTGGGCAGCTCTGCAGTCTCAGAGTATAGGAGCCCATACGGTAATTCAAGTTCTTGTGGACAATACTGGTGACTGTGGTTACCCCCTAAAGTAATTTAATGCTAGGACGGTGAGAATTTTCGACAACTTTTCTTAAGAATATTTACCATTTCTGATGGTACTTCGGGCCAAGATGGAGGCATAGGTAGACATGCTTCGCCTCCCTCCACAACCACAGGAAGGAATACAACTACCTCAATACTAAAAAACAACCAGAACTACCAGAAAATAGAACTGCACGTAAATCCGATAGACAAAGATATAAGGAAGTAATACTCACCCAGACAGGTAGGAGGGCGGAGCTGGGGCAGAGAGAATGCAGTGTGGTGTTAGTGGCAGTGGCAGCAGCAAGGCAGTGTCTGTGGCCGGTGGAGAGCACAGTCACACATTATAGAAGTCAAGGGGGACACCTGGGGATTGATCCCAGCCCCAGACCAAACCACACAGCTCATGGTTCCAGCGCTGGAGAAAATAAAGCCTCATTGCTTCTGACCATGAAAACCAGTGGGGGTTGGGGCAACAGAAGAGACTGCCAGTCTCTCAGCAGAGTCTGTTTGTTTAGAGGGCCCCACGGTCCTATAATGTCCGTAAACTCACCCACCCTGGGAACCACAACGAAGGCAACAGCTACAGGGGTGCCACTTCCATACAGGAAGCAGGATAAATGCCTGGAAAGGGGGCAAGTGCTGAGCAAGTGGTATTGTTCCCTCTCAGACCGCTCCTTCACACACAGCACCACAACGTGGTGAAATGGGTTGCCCATCACTGATGAATACCTAAGGTTCCACCTCTTATAATGTAACAAGTGCGACAGCTCTACCTAATACACAGAGGCAAACACAGGAAGCTGTCAAGTTGAGAAAGAGGCAGGGCCCAAAAGAGGGAGCAGATCAAGGTTCCTGTGGGAGAATTAAGCAACAAGGAGATAGCCAACTTAACAGGTGGAGAGTTCAAAACTGGTGATTACAATGCTCATAGACTTGACAGACATGCTTGAATATGGCAAACGCATAAAGGAAGAAATGAAGGCTATGCTAAATGAAGCGAAGGAAAATCCACACAAAACCAAAGGTGAAGGGAAGAAAACCAGGGTTCAAATCAAAGATATGGAACATAAGGAAGAAATATACATTCAACCAGTATAGAATGAAGAAACAAGAAATGAAAAAAAAAATGAGAGGCTTAGGAACCTCTGGGACAATTTTAAACATACCAACATCCAAATCATAGAGGTGCCAGAAGGAGAATAGGAAGATCAAGAAATTGAAAACTTATGTGAAAAAGTAATAAAGGAAAACTCCCCAAATTTGGCAAAGGAAATAGACATAAATGTCAGGAAGCAGAGAGAGTCCCAAACAAGCTAGAACCACAAAGGACCACATCAAGGCACATCGTAATTAAAATGCCGAAGGTTAACCCTTTGAGTGTCAATGTTGCTGTAAGCAATGCTGACAAATTTTCTCCAAAGTGCCAGCGTTGCGCCCAGCGATTCTTTTTTTGATGGCTATAAATGTAAATAACAATGAAATAATTCATATTTTATGTTTTCTCTTTTTTTGTACCTCAGGCTATATATTGATATAATTTTTTCTCATATTGATCCAAATTTCAAATTACTCCTGGCACTCAAAAGGTTAAAGAGACAAACTTAAAAGGAGCAAGAGAAATGAAGAGAGTTACCTATAAAGAGGTGCCTATAAGACTATCAGCTGATTTCTCAAAAGAAACTTTGCAGGCAAGAAGGGGCTGGCAAGAAGTATTCAAAGTGATGAAAAGCAAGGACCTACAATCAAGATTACTCTATGCAGCAAAGCTATCATTTAGAATGGAAGGGCAGATAAAGTGCTTCCCAGACAAGGTAAAGCTAAAGGAATACATAATCACCAAGCCATTATTATATGAAATGCTTAAGGGACTTATTTAAGAAGAAGAAAAAGATCAAAACTATGAACATTAAAATGACAACAAACTCACAACTATCAACTATAGGATCTAAAAAATAAAATAAAAAACAAACTAAACAAACAACCAGAAAAAGAACAGAATCATAAGTATGGGGATTATTTGGAGGGTTATCAGCTGAGAGGACAAGGGGAGGGGGATGGGAAAGGGGAAATGGTGCAGAGATTAAGAAGCATAATTGGTAAGTATAAAATAGATAAGGGGATGTTAAGAATAGTATAGGAAACGGTGAAGCCAAAGAACTTACTTGCACAACCTATGGACATGAACTAAGGGCTGTGACATTGCTGGAGGGACGGGGGGGGGGGGGGGGGAGGGGATACTGGGAGGAGGGGAGCAAAGGGAAAAATAATATTGCGGCAACTGTAACAACATAATCAAGAAAATTTACTTAAAATAAAAATATATATTTAACATTTCCCAGGAACTCCTAGAATTGTCTGGGAATCAGCTGGTAGGGGTACTGAGTCAACAAGTTGTACTGTAATGCTGCTTCTGACCTCCTTTATAGTTAGAGGCTGATGAAATCTTGGGACATCAAGTTACCTAAATACATTTAATAAGTTGTACTTGGGTCGACTCTAATGATGGGTAGAGTATAAATTCCCAGAGCAAGCAAAAATTCATGTTATAGAAGGTTTATTACTGCCCGAATAGAAGATCATGACAATAAGACTTCTTAAATGTCTAGTAAGTTTCAGGTGTCTTAAAAGGCGCTAAATCAGGATGTACATGAGGATAAGTAGCCTGTAATGAGATGCAGTTAAGGAAGTGAAAATATAATCTGATCACAAGGAAACATTTCCTGGCCGTGAGAAAGGTAGGTATGCAGCATAATTTTATCAATGAAATAAAGGAAGCCCCAGTGCCCACAAGATGTTAAAGAAGGCTATGTTGAATCAGGTACCCAGGAAACATCTCAGCTCTGGCCCAGGTGCCTCTTAAAATCCTAACAATGAATTTGTACAAAAGATCAAAACCTGTTTTTTAAGGAAGAGGAAGGAGTTTCTCAGAGGAACACTGATTAATTTCATTGGAGGTAGACAAAATGAATATTGTTAAGAAACTTAGTCTGGTATATATAGCCATAGGACTATACATTTTCAGAAGTTTGTGACATATATTTAATCTGAAGTGCTAGACTTTTGAGAATGTTTCCTAAACCTTCAAAGGGGATTATTCCTTATAGGAGGCAAATATAAAGCAGGCAAATGAAAATATTAAAAAATGAATATACTCCATTCTTCTATACCCAGCACTACAATGAAATAATATACCATATATGAAAAAAATGACGTGTATACCTCTTTAACAGATCAACAGGTGACCTTCGTAGACACAGTTGAATACTGCTACACTAATTAAGATTGATGCTTATGGAAATGAAATTTTTTTTCTAGTATGGATTTGTTGGTGGGGGATTCTAGGAGTTGAATTTTCCCCATGAGAAATGCTTCAGGATCTGGATGGGACCTCTCCCAGAAGGAAGGACTCCTGAGAGTAGTCACTGTTCACTTTGAAGCCTTACCTACTTGGCATCCAAAGTGGCCGCCTTGCCACAGAGTCCTTTCTCCCAGTTGATGGAATGAACATGCCCTGTGGCCCCTTGCCCCATGGCCTCTGACACTAATTTAATGTTTTTAGCATACTCCCTTTTTCCTGGGCTGAATTCTAAGACTTAAAAGACTGCAATCTTTAAGCACAAATCACTCTTGAGAAGTATGAAGGGCTCCTGAGCTAAAAGCTTCCATTTAAAAAAAAACTTATTAGTATTACTAATAATGCTCAGTAACATAGCAGCTAACACTTGCTTAGCCCTTACCATGTGCAGGGTACTTACTGTTTTTCACCCATTTCTTTTAGTTCCCACAACAAAACTTTTAAGAAGCTATGGGAATATTCATTTTATAGGTGAAGAGACAGAAATATAAAGATATTAAAATACCTTCCCATAGTAAGTGGAAGGCACAGGATTTGATCCCAAGCAGCTTGACTCTAGAATCCCTCGGTTTATCCTCAACATTATGCTGGCTCCTATGGTGGCCAGTCTCTTCAGCCACACTTTATTTTCTTTGTCATGGGAAGGTGTTGCTTCTTCTCCCATCTTGAAATAAAATCCTCTCAATCTTACCTTCTCTACCATATGAGTGTAGCAAAAGACCTGAAAGGAGTTGTCTATACTCCACTTTAAAGTCTCTCCTCCATTTTTCTCTTGAACACTCTCACCCATTGGACTTTTTGTCCACATTTCTTTAAAGCACTCTGAACAGGGTCACCAGTCAGTCACCTTGACATTGTCATAACCAGTGTTTATTTTCCCATCTGTCCTCTGTCTTCCTACCTGACCAGCAGGTATGGTGATTAACAACTTCCCAGTTACGAAATTTCCAGACTTTCAGGATTCCTCCACAATCTTGTTTTCCTTCAGCCTCACGGCTTTCTCGGTTTTGATCATCATTACTGCTTCTTCCTCACTTGTTTGACTTCTAAACATCAGTGGATTCGGTTCTTGGACCATTTCTGTTTTCTTGCTCACTTCCTTCTCTTGGGAGTCTTAATCAGCCTCGGGACTTGAAATACCATCTACACATCAATGTTTCCCAAATATGTACTTTTCACCTAGACCCTCCTTAGGAGGCCAGGCTCACATACTGACTTTGACTTGAACACTTATCCTGTCTCATCATGGCTTAAATATTTCATAGTTATTAGTTCCCTAATATTTGGTCTATGTATCAAATGGAGAGACTTAAAATAACACAGTGTATCAAATAGAGAGACTTAAAATAACACAGTGTATCTGCGGGTAAGGTTAACACTTATATAAATTTGTTTTAATTTTGTAGGATTTTGTTTTTGCAGGGTTGATTTATTTGACTAAGGCAGTGGTTCTCAAGGAGGGCAGTTTGTCTCTCCAGGTAAAATTTGGCAAGGTCTGGAGACATTTTTGTATGTCATGATTGGGGAAGAGGATGCTATTAGCATCTAGTGGGTAAAAAACCAAGGATACTGCTAAGTAGTTTGCAATGCAGAGGACAGTCCCCATGAAAAAAGGAATTATGTAGCCCAAAATGTAAATAATGTCCAAGTTGAGTAACCCTAAAATGAGGATTTATAAATTTGAATGATCTGTCAGTAGAAAAAGAATTGAGCATTTGATGCAAGTAGTTTGAACCTTTCTCTTTGAAACACATGTATGAATAGCTGCTAAAAGGTGGTAGCTGTTCCTAACAAATTCATATTGTGAATGGTCCTCTTGTAAGCCTGAGATTCTTTTAAGCATGCCTGTTGGATTTTGAGTACCTGCAGTTAAGTAGTGTTGTTCTTGGCAGGACTTGATGAGCAAATGAAGTATGAGCTCTCTGATCTCAGTAGTCTGCTCAGGCAGCCATGACCTTCCCAGTGTCTCTTCTTTCTACACCCTGTCCACACTAAGCCATGGCCCAAGCAGTTCTCAGTGAGATGGCCAGAGATTACCACAAGGGGAAAATACAGGGCCTCAAGGCAAGAGGTTCACATGGGGTTCAGAGTAGTTGGAATGATTTCTGTTTTCCAATGAATATTGTCCAAACAGTTGTACTTTTAACTCCAAAAAACCTTTAAATCGACAGCTTTTGGGTGAAGTACTGGGCAATGGAGTAGAATTTTTATTAGAGAAATTGTGGTTACATCGCACATCAATATTTCTCTCCCTATCTTTCTCCATCCTTTCCCCTCTCTCTAGATATAAATAAAATCTTTTAAAAAGGTAATAGCACTGACAAAAGTAACGGAATTAATAACTCACATAGTGCAGAACCCTGTTTCCAATATTCTATCTGAAAGACCTTATTTATCCTTTGCTCAGATTGGATTTTAAAACTGAGGTCTATTTTCAGGTCCTGTTCCCAGGACAGACCCCTTAGTGCCACCCATGACCTGTGCTGTGAAGCTCCTTCTTCACCTGGACACTTCTTGGAGACTTAGCTTTTGAATTTAAATAATTATAATATTTTGTTCACATTTGCTATATAGCTTAAACAGAAATTCTGTTCTTTTAATACTATTAGCACTACAAAAACTCATGATCTCAATCTTTGAACTAACATTTGGACTAAAACCCTTCTTAATTGATCTCCTTCTTATGAATATACATTTACGTGAGTACTCTATTTTTCCTAGTTTAACAGGTTTACATTGACAGTAACCTATCATGTATGAGTCTGCATGCCTGCCTTTGGCTGTTTATTTAGATCTGTTCTTGATCTCAGAAATTTAAAATCAGAGAATTAAGGCTTAGTCATAAAAGAACTAAGAAATCTAAACTTTTCATTGAAGCTTAATTATAGATACCATTAACATTGTAATATAATAATTATAATAATAGCTGATATTTATTTAGAACTTTCTAATCATATTACCTAAATGTTCTCACTTAAATATTAAACCAACATGGTAAATACTGTTGTTATGCTTACTTACACACAAGAACATGTTGATATTCTTTACATGTCTGTAGTGATTTATATTCTACAATGTGGTGTTATATACATTAGTGTACCTTTGAGTTCGATGTGTTAAATATTTTATTGGTAGTTTACAGAGGAGACTAACTTCAGAGTTATTAAATGGTTTAAGCTATGATGGTAATTAACAGCTAGACTTCTGTCAGTTCATTGGCTAGCTTTTCAGTTTTTGGTCTTCTTTCTAGCTAGGGTCTTTTAATTTAAGGCTCTTGGAAACCAAGCATGTATTTAAAAATAATTATGGGAGTTCTCTTACCCACATGTGTTCTAATGCACAGCCACTTAAGTAACCTAATCTAAAAGGAGGGATACCTCCAGCATTGAACTGTGGGTTAGTGAAAACAGCATGAGATGGGGCAGGATAAGGGTCAGGCTTGGCTACTTGTCCTGACCCTGTGAAATCAGTCAGCTTCTCTTTGCCTCTCTTTCCTCACCTATACGTGTGGGATGGTTAGACAAAGTGACATCTTAGGTCTTAGCCCTCGCATATAGTAATTTTATATAGATCTCTCCTAGAAGAGAACCATATAAGGAGTAAAAATGAAGAGAGCAAAATTTTAAAAAATTATTTTAAGCCTCTCCTAAGAATTAACTAGTAAAACGTATGGTAGCAATACTAATTTAAAAAATTAATCTTGAAACAAGGAAAAGTTACATCACAAGACCAAAGAGAATAGTACTTAGGAACAAATTTAACAAAAGAAGGGCAAAACGTACTCTCTGGAAACTACTCAACATTACTGATAAATAGAAACAATCCTGTGTTCATCATTTGGAAGATATAATATTGTTAAAACAGCAGTATTCCCCATATTGATCTACAGATTCAACACAATCTCTCTAAAAAAAAAAATCCCAGTTGACTTTTTTGCAGAAATTAACAAGCTGATTGTTAAATTCACTTGGAAATTTAAGGTACTGAAAATAACTAAAAGAATCTTTAAAAAAGAACAAAGTCAGAAGACTCACACTTCTTGATTTTAAAATTTATGTTAAGCTGTAGTAATAAAAAAACTGGTTCTGTCAAAAAGATAGATACATAAATCAATGGAATAGAATTAAAATAAGAAATAAACCCACTTATTTACAGTTAATTGATTTTCAAAAAAAAGATGTCCACATTTCAAAGGGAGAAAAAATAACCTTTTCAACAGTGTTAGAACAACTGTACATACATATGAAAATGAATGAAATATGACCTTACACAAAAAAATTAACTAAAAATGGATGAAAGACCTAAACATAAGAACAAAATCAATAAAATTTATTTAAAAATATAGGAGAAAATCTTCATGATCTTGGGCTAGGCATGACCCTCTTGGATATGACATCTATAGCTCATACTACAAATAAGGAATTAGACAAATGGGACTTCATTAAAATTAAAAAAAAAAATTTGTGCATCAGAGACACCATCAAGAAAGTGAAAATATAACCAACACAAGAGAGAAGATATTTGTAAATTATATATCTGATAAAGGACTTGGATCCAGAATATATAAAGAACTCTTACAACTCAAATAACAAAAAAGACAAGTAACAGTCTAAAAATGGGCAAAGTATCCTAATAGACATTTCTCCAAAGAAGATAATCCAATGGCCAGTAAGCTCATGAAATATAGATGCTCAATATCATTAGTCATTAGAGAAATCAAATCGAAATCATTATAACATTTAGTAACCACTAGGATAACTATTGTCTAAAAGATAAACCACAACAAGTGAGTGTGTGGGGGGGTTGTGGAGAATTAAGAACCCAGTACATTGCTGGTGGGAATGTGAAATGGTGCAGCCACTTTGGAGAACAGTGTGGCAGTTCCTCAACAGATTAATCATAGAGTTGCCCTGTCACCCAGTAATTCTACCTTTAGATAGATACCCAAGAGAAATGAAAACATCCAAATAAAAACTTGTCCTTGAATGTGTATAGGAGCATTATTCACAATAGCCAAAACATGGAAACTACCCAAATGCCCATTTACTGATGAATAGGTAAAATGTGTTATTTTCACATAATAGAATGTTATTCAGCCATAAAGAAGTAATGAAGTACTGATTTATGTTGTAATGTAGATGAACCTTAAAAACATTATGCTAAGCGAGAGAAGCCAATTACGAAAGACCACATATTATTCTACTCACCCGAAGTGTTCAGAATTGGCAAATCTATAGTGACAAAAAGCAGATTAGTGGTTGCCTAAAGCAGAAGGGTTGGGGAAAATGGGAAGTGATTGCTAAACAATATGGATTTCTTTTTGGGGTGATGGAAATGTTCCAGAATTTATTGTAGTGATGGCTGCACCATACCTGAGTATATTAAAAGCCACTGAATTATACACTTTAAATGGATGAAATGTATGTTATGTGGATTATATCTCAATACCACTGTTAAAAATATAACATTGAAAAATAAATTTAGGGATTCCTGGCCAAGATGGAGTCCTAGACAGACACGCTGTGTCTCTCTCCACAACTAAGAAGGAATAAACTACCTCAAAACTAGAGACAACCAGAAGTTCCAGAAAATCAAGCTCCATGGAAGTACAACAAACCAAAATGTATAAAGAAGAAATATTCACCTAGACAGTAGGAAGGGTGGAGCTGGGATGAAGAGGACGCGGTGTGATGGTGACAGCAGCTGCGGCAACGGCAGGCTGGCAGAAAGCAGTCACACAGTTTTAAAAGTCAGGAGGGACACCTGGGCACTGCTCCCAGCATCAGATCAGACCATGTAGCTCACAGTTCCAGTGCTGGGGAAAATCAAGCCTCATTGTTTCTGACTGTGCAGACTAGTGGGGGTTGGGGCGGAGGAAGAAACTGCTAGTCTCTCAGCAGAGTCCATTTGTTTAAAGGATCCTAGAACATCCGCAGACCCACCCACTCTGGGAACAACAGCCAGGACAACAGCTAGAGAGGCACCAGTCCCATACGGAAGTGGGAGAAGTGCCTGGAAAAGGGGCGAGTGCTGAGCAAGCGGCATTGTTCCCTCTCAGACCCCTCCTTCACATACAGTGCCACAACATGGTGAAACAGGTCGCCCTGTACTGACAAATACCTAAGACTCCACCCTTACAACGTAACAGGTGTGACAGCTCTATCTAAGACACACAGGCAAACAAACAAAGGAGCCTATCAAGTTGAGGAGACAGAGAAGTATGGCCCAAAAGAGGGAACGGATCAAGGTACCAATGGGAGAACTAAGTGACGAGGAGATAGCTAACCTAACAGATGTAGAGTTCAAAACACTGGTGATGAAGCTGCTCACAGGCTTGACAGATATGCTTAAGTATGGCAAACACATAATGGAAGAAGCAAAGGCTATGCTAGATGAAACGAAGGAAAATTCACACAAAACCAATGGTGAAGGGAAGGAAATTGGGGTTCAAATCAATCATTTGGAACATAAGGAAGACAAAAACCATCAACCAGTACAGAATGAGGAAACAAGAATTGAAAAAAAAATGAGGAGAGGCTTAGGAATCTCTGGGACAACTTTAAATGTGCCAACATCTGAACCATAGGGGTGCCAGAAGGAGAAGAGGAAGAGCAAGAAATTGAAAGCTTATGTGAGAAAATAATGAAGGAAAACTCCCCAAATTTGGCAGAGGAAATAGGCATACAAATCCAGGAAGCACAGAGAGTCCAAAACAAGCTAGATCCAAAGAGGACCACAGCAAGACACATCATAATTAAAATGCCAAAGTTTCAGGATAAAGAGAGAATCTTAAAAGCAGCAAGAGAAAAGAAGAGAGTTACCTACAAAGGGGTACCAATAAGACTATCAGCTGATTTCTCAAAAGAAACTTCGCAGGCAAGAAGTGACTGGCAAGTATTCAAGGTGATGAAAAGCAAGGACCTACAACCAAGATTACTATTCAGCAAAACTATCATTTAGAATAGAAGGGCAGATAAAGTGCTTCCCAGACAAGATCGTCGTCGTCGGCAGCCGTCCGTCTCGAGAGACGATGGCGTAGCTTCTTGAGAGTCTTATCTGCACCGCCGAGAATGGCTGTGCAGTCCGACTCGGGAGTGACAATCCCTGCCGCACTTGTTACAGGTGAAGGCAGATGGCCGTTGTTGCTGCTGTTGACGCTGCTTCTGCCTCGATCTTTTCTGGACCGCCTCCTCGTTGCGCGCAGCCTCTGCACGTGACGTACCTTGCCTGACCGCGAGCCTCCAGGCTAGGCGGTCGTCTGCTTGAACTTCCCATGTGTTGAGATTGATGGAGCATTGTGTCATGTCCTTTTTGCAGATGTCTTTGAACCGCAGTTTTGGGCGCCCTGTCATCCTCTTGCCTTCTGCTAGCTCGCCGTAGAGGAGGTCTTTGGGGATACGGCCTGCATCCATTCTTTTGACATGGCCGAGCCACCTGAGGCGTCTCTCGCTAAGAACTGCATGCAAACTGCTCATGTTGGCTCGCTTCAGCACCTCGGTGTTGGGGACCTTATCCTGCCAGGCGACATGCAGGACGCGTCGCAGGCACCTCATGTGGAAGCTGTTGAGTTTCCTTTCGTGCCTTGCGTAGGTGGTCCACGTCTCGCTGCCATAGAGGAGAGTGCTGAGTACGCAGGCTTGGTAGATGCGCAGTCTGGTTTTCTCAGTGAGGCTGGAATTGTTCCACGCTCGCCGGTTCAGTCTGGCCATAACTGTGGCTGCCCTGGCGATTCTCCGGTTGACCTCCAAGTCGACTGACAGAGAGCTCGAGATGGTGGACCCGAGGTAAGTGAAGTCGTTGACAACCTCCAGGGTGTACCCGTCGATGGTGATGCATGGGGGAGTCCCCGTGCCTTGAGCCATAACATTCGTCTTCGTCAGGCTGATGGCTAGTCCGAACTCCTTGCATGCGTGGGAAAGGCAAGTGACTAGCTGCTGGAGTCCCTCTTCGGAATGTGATGTCAAAGCTGCGTCGTCGGCGAAGAGCATCTCACGGATGAGCACCTCTTTGACTTTGTTCTTGGCTCGTAGACGGGCCAGGTTGTAGAGCTTGCCATCGGATCTGGTGTGAATGAAGACACCCTCGTTGCAGTCCTTAAAGGCGTATTGGAGGAGCATGGAGAAGAAGATTCCGAACAGCGTAGGCGCGAGGACGCAGCCCTGCTTTACTCCGCTGCTGACTGGGAAGGCCTCAGGGGTTGCGCCGTTGTAGGACACCGTGCTGTGCATGTTGTCGTGAAAGGACATGACCACAGCAAGCAGATATGGTGGACAGCCAATCTTCCGTAGCAAGCTGAAGAGACCGCTTCGACTGACCAGATCAAACGCCTTCGTAAGGTCGATAAAGGTGAGGTAGAGTGGTTTATGCTGCTCGTGACACTTCTTCTGCAGCTGGCGTAGGGAGAAGATCATGTCCACTGTTGAACGGCCAGCTCTGAAGCCACACTGGGACTCTGGGTAGACGCGGGAAGCAAGGGTCTGCAGGCGGGCAAGAGCGACCCGGGCGAATACTTTGCCGACGACGCTGAGGAGAGAGATGCCCCGGTAGTTGTTGCAGTCGCTGCGGTCTCCTTTGTTCTTGTACATGGTGATAATGTTGGCGTCTCTCATATCCTGGGGGATGTAACCCTCCTTCCAGCAGCGACAGAGTAGATGGTGGAGCGGCTGTAGCAGGACTGGTTTCCCGCTCTTTAGGATTTCTGGAGGGATTCCGTCGCTTCCTGGTGCTTTCCCGCAAGCGAGGCGGTCGATGGCTTTGCTGAGCTCTGCCGCAGTAGGTGGGGTGTCTAGCTCCTCCATGACTGGTAGGTCTGGGATGGCGTCAAGAGCAGTGTCTGTTACGGTGTTCTTCGTTGCGTACAGCTCGAGGTAGTGCTCGGTCCACCGCCGCATTTGCTGTTCCTGGTCAGTGATGACCTCACCTGTCTTGGACTTAAGGGGGGCGATCTTGGAGGGGATTGATTGGGCCTGTTGCCTTCTTGATACCCTCATACATTCCTTGTGCGTTGCCTATATCGGCGGCTTCCTGAATGCTTCTGCACAGGTTTAGCCAATAGGTGTTGGCACAGTGGCGGGCGGTCTTCTGGACTTTGTTCCTGGCAGCCCGTAGAGCTTGAAGTGTACTGGGAGTGGGCGTGGCCTTGTAAGCCAGTAGGGCCTTCCTCTTAGCCTCAATCACGGGTTCCATTTCTTCCCAGTGAGCCTCATACCAGTCAGCGTTCTTCCGCTCTTTCTTCCCGTAAGCAATAATGGCGGACAAGATACAGCTAAAGGATTTCATCATCACCAAGCTATTATATGAAATGTCAAAGGGACTTACTTAAGAAAAAGAAGATCAAAATTATGACCACTAAAATGACAACAAACTCTCAACTATCAACAACTGAATCTAAAAAGAAAAACAAAATCCAACTAAGCAAACCAGAATAGGAACAGAAGCATAGGTATGGGGATCATTTGCAGGGTTATCACCTGGGAGGGGGAGGGGGAAGAAATGGGGAAATAGTTCAGGCATTAAGAAGCATAATTGGTTGCTACAAAAGAGACAGGGGGAAGTTAAGAATGATATAGGAAAGGATGAAGCGAGAGAACTTATTTGCACTATCCATGAACATGAACTAAGAGGGTTAGGATTGCTGGAGGGAAGGAGGGGTACTGGGCAGAGGGGAGGAAAGGGGAAAAAACAGGGACTACTAAAACAAATAATCAATAAAATATACTTAAAAAATAAATTTAAATGACTACAAGTTTCAAATAAATTTGACTAGTTATCCAGGATAACTTTTGGATCCAGATTAAGAAAGACTCCAGAACTCCTAGTATGGCATTATAAATTCTGGTAAGATGACAACCTGGGCTTTATAGTCACATTGACACAGATTTGAACCCTGTTTTAGAATAGACAATTTACATAGCTTCTCTGAATCTCAGCTTCTTTATCTACAAAATGAGGGTAATAATAATTCTTAGCTGTGTGTTGCTCTGAAAAATTAAATGATATTCTGCCTTTAAAGAGGTTAGTGCAGTGTTTCTCAAGCTTGTGGTCATCACTAGGTGTAGTAAGAGCTTAAAGAAAAAGGCTTGCTGAAAGGCTCCACCCTGTGTTTGCCTGTGCTGTTCCTTCTACCTGGATTATTGTCCCTGTCTCACAATTTAATTAATCTCTTCATGACCTCGTGAGGAAACTCATTCAGGCTTCTTTTTTGGTAGGTGTCTCTTGACCACATGCAGCAGTGGTGTTACAAGCCCTGTTTCTGTCCTTGCAAAGCTATTATTTCATTTCGGGCAGCACTGATTTATCTGTCTGTCTTACCGTCTTGTGTTGCTTGAGAGTAGGGGCTGCTGTTTCACTCCTGGATCCCCCAGCTTAATGCTCAGTGTTTGATAGGTACTCAGTTAATACTGGTTGAAAGAATGAACAGTGAGGTTATAGGGCCTAAGTAGACTGTTTAAACTTCTTATGCTTTGACTTGACTCCTAAATATTAGTTTGCTGGTAAGTAGAATAATCTGAACTATTTTGTGGTGGGAACTTGTAATGATTTGGCATCACAGATTTATAGATATCTAGTATACTTTGGTATGATAATATAGTCCATCCATTAAAATAGAAAGAGAGAGCTCTGGCTCAGTTACTTTGAGCGCCATCCTGTACACCAAAAGGTTATGGGTTCAATTTCCAGTCAGGGCACATACTGAGGTTGTGGGGTCCCATCCCCAGTCGGGGCACATGTACAGGGGGCAACCAATCAATGTCTCTCTCTCTCTTCCTTACTCCCTCTAAAATCAATAAACATATCCTGGGGTGACGATTTAAAAAAAAATAGACATAAAGAAACCTAAATTTAACTATAAATTAAATTGTTATAATCAATAGAAAATAAATATTGCTAATTGGTAATAGATTGGAATGGATTACACCTAATAAATATATCTTCATTTGAAAGCTTCTTTTCGAAGGAGCTCTGTGTGTTTTATAAACTATTGTGGAAAGTTGAAACTTGGGATTTCTTAAAGTACTCTTTTAACTGCTAGGAGGAACTGAAAATGTGAATTTCCATGGAAGTCCCATTTTCATTTTTAATGACATGGCATTGCTTTAAATGTATATATTGTGTGTAGTAAGTGAGTCTAGTATATGTTTGAACTTGCACTGGGCCATATTCTTACCAAAATTTAGTAACCTATTTAGAAAAATTCCCCTTATTCCTGTGCCAATTTCTCCAGAAGCCAAAAGTTTTCATCACAGTACCTTCCTGCTTCATCTGCAAAGGAACAAAGATAAAGTTATTGATAATTTATGATAGTAATCTATCTAAACTGTGTGAAATCATTATTGACTAGTTCATATATGTGTTATTACCTTGAGAATACTTGATGTTTTGTGATCACTTTACCTAAATATAGGGGCATGGATAAAATGGTCTCAGCAGTGTCATTGAATTTTGTCCTTTTTCTTGTGATCTTTTAAAAGTAGGTAGCGGTTTATATTAAAGACCAGATAACATTAAAATAATTTTGTTACTTTCTTAAATATATGACACCTTTCATTCATTCATTTCAGAATATTAATAAAGAATTTAGGAACCCATTCCTGTAGATAATTTAAATGTAATTGGAAGGTAGCACTGCAGTAAGTGTAGTACAGAGAAACTTTTGATTTAGAATTTTAGCCTATTTTATAATTTGATGGCTATGCAAGTCTCTAAATATAAGCGATCTCGACCCTTGTTGACAACTCAAATGCATTCCTTGTTTGTGACTTTCAACTAGTTATACACTCTGTGAGCTCAGTTACTTTCCTCTCTCTCTCCTTGGGAGCACCAAAATGGCTTTATCAATAGGAATATGTGATGTTTCAGAGAAGGAAAACTCTGACTCCAAAAAACCTCCGCTGCCTTGCGGCATACCTCTTCAGGGGAAAGGCTAAGGGAGTAAACCCCGACAGAAAATCCGGAGCCGGAGTCCCTAAGGCGGTTTGACGTTGTAGTCAACACCGGCAACTCCTGCGGCGCACCTGAAGCCAAGCTGTATTGACTCCGTCTTTCCCTTGGACCCTTCAGCTGCGAAGAGAGGGGGTGTCTGCTGCATGGGCAACAGCAGACCCTCCATATCACCCTGCCCAGGCTCTGTAGCTTCAGCTTCACTGGAGAGGACACTCCAGTGTCATCGCAAGATGTCGATTCAACACGGGAGGAGACAGATACCGTGTCACTCCCGAGTCGGACTGCACAACCATTCTCGGCGGTGCAGATAGACTCTTAAGAAGCTACACCATCGTCTCTCGAGACGGACGGCTGCCGACGATGTGATGTTTATATTTTTAAAAAATCGGGGTGGTCTTAGATGTCTTATCTTCCATTCTGGCACTTCCCTTTATACAACCCTTTTGAATTTTCTGTTTAAAAACTGGCATTATGATAGCTTTTCTTTGGACTAATGCCTAAGTTACGTATTGCAGCAACAAATTAGGAATGTTAAGATATAAGTCCCCCAAAGAAAAATGTTTGTTAGAAAGTAGAGCTGATGTGACACTTAGAATTAGAGCTTCTTAACTGGTATAAATGACAATTAATGATCCTTTTCTTTTCCTTTTTTCTTTTTTAAAAATTATTATTTCAAAGAAGTCTGGGGAGAGGGGAGAGTGAAAGGGATGCCCAGAGGCTGAGTTTGGGTTTGGTTCACCAAACTGTTAGATGTCAAATACTCTACTGATAATACATCTTTTGTCTCTTTTTAGGAGCTAATTTTGTTACTCGAAAAATTAGCCGGTCAGTAGCTAAAATTTTCCTTGGACAACTAGAATGTTTCAGCTTGGGAAATCTGGATGCCAAACGAGATTGGGGCCATGCCAAGGACTATGTAGAGGTAGGAACTAATTCATGTTCTTAAAAATTTCTGTTTCAGTTGGTGTTTTAAATGCCAGGCCTCTAGTGGTAGAGGTGGTAGCATACAAAATTTTGTTAATGCAGGTATATTTAAACTTATATTGTTTTCAATTTAAGGCCCTTTGATTCAGCAGTACATGTAGATTATACTAAATGTTATTTGAATGAGGGATCCTTAAAAAAAAATTGTTTTGCCTGATGGATGGAAAAAGAGTTTGAATGGTGTCCTTCACTTTCTAAAGATTTTTTTTCAGTTCCGATTTTTTGCACTTTCTCCCTCCTCCCTGCCCAATACATAAACAACTAACTGTTTCTTAGATCTTCGAAAAATACTGCCTAATTTCAATTTGTATAGTGTAAGACCTTCACATTTACATTATACTACTAAATTACTCTTAAGAGTAATATTCTTGTAGAGCTTTTGGTTTCTGCTGCTTAAGAGTCTGTTTATTGCCCTATACATTTCTTAAAGTGTGGCTTTGCATGCCAATGTACTTTGTACATTGAATAAAGAGATAGAGATGTTATTGATGCTATTACAGAATAATGGATGTAGTTAAAGGGAAATTAAAATTTTCACTCTTGAGATTTATATACTACACATTAAATTTTGGTTTGAGTTACAAATAGAAGTAGTGTAATTTTCCTTTAAATAAATTGTTACATTTTACCTTGGCCTAAATAGTATGCTTTCAGATATCTATAGTGGTTGGGTGGCCAGACATGAATGAGCAGATTTAGTGACATTGTCATTTTCCCTGGAGCCTGTTTGTCCTTGTTTAGGTGCTCACAGATTTCCTGTGCTCAGGAGACTATTTCTGTCCTTGGTGATTCTTTTCTGGCAAACCGGATCTGGCTTCCTTGCTCATTGATTCAAAAAGAAACTTGAATATTTACAAAAGAAAACATACAAGTAGTTCACTTGCTAAAACAGAGGTTAGCTTAGGCATTTGTTACTATTTTTGTTCATAACAATTAAAAATGTGTATTTGAACACCTATTACTGATTATATTATGGACAAAAAAATAGTTCTTATTTAAAATTTTGAACATCACATTATATATGTTCAATATTTAATACTTAAATTTGATATTTAATACTTAAAGTTGAAAATTAAAAAATATTTAGATATGTTCTTCTGAGCTTTAATTACAAAGAATCACTTAATGACATTATTTAGATTATATTTTAGGAATGTTACATTAAAAAATATGTAAGGCCACACTTACAGAAATTGTAAGTGGGAGAAAGGAGATGTTAGCAGAAGCTGAAACTTTCTTTTGTCTAACGTATATGGCCTTACCTACTTAAAAATACGAGGCAAGATTTATAAAAATATATTATTTCTTCAATAATATCATTTAGATGTATAGCCTTTTAGCTATCTGAATATACTTTGAGTTTTACAGGAGGCTTTTTTGATGTCCCTCCTATCCAAACTCTTGTTCTCTAAATTCAGGAACCAAATAGATCAAGTTTCATCCTATTTTTTAAAATATTTTTGCACTGGGGTAAAGAAAACGTTTGAATTGGGACTCAGAAATAGATTTTGATAAGGAGAGAAACATCAAAATTTTAATAATGCTTATTACTGGTTATGTTTATTTTCTTCCTTATACTTGTATATTTTCCAAATATTTGAAGTGAATATCTATATACTTTTTTAAATCAGGAAACAAAATAAATAACGTTATAAAAATAGCCCAAATTATCTACCAAAAATGCATGAGACTGTTAAATAAATATGTAAGTAAAAAGAAAGTTTTTCTGAGCTTAGTGGATCTTGAAGAAGGACCCTGCTATTATTTCACTATCACTGTTTCTGAGTATAGCTCAAAAATTGGTACAAAGAATCCACATTTGTATTCGTTTAAAATAAAAGTACTTTAGAAATATTTTGGCTCAGAGACTTCAAAAAGTTCTTCCCAAATGATGTCATTTTGAAGATTCCTGGACAAGATGGTGTAAGTACAGCATACCCAGAAGCCAAAACATTCATGTCAGAGCAAGATGTTCTGACCTTTCAGTAAAATACAAAATTTTCAAATTTTACAGAATACACATACAAAATTAAGTCATTCTCACTGGCATTCAAGACCTGATTTGTTCCACAATACAAGTAGGTTTTAAAGATCCCCATGGAGTTCTGACACTAACACATCTAAGAAGCATTTTATAGTTATCTTTTATGGGTTCTTGATTTCTAAAAAAGTGTCATTAAGTAAGAAGTCATAGTTTGCTATCTCCATTTTAAGAAATATTACCACCCCTTGCAATTTTAAATGTATTAAAATAAGATACTTCACAGACTTAAGACTAAAAGTAAATATTGCCAAAATTAAAATTAAAAAGCATAAGAATAATAAAGAGAACCATTGTTTGTTTAAAATAGGTCTGCATCCTGGTACTGTAATTAGCTTCAGAATAAGGCAGCCTTGGTAAGCACAGATCAAACAACTTGTTACTAGCATCTCATCTCTACACATTGTAACATGTATACTCCTTTTCTTTTTACACAAACACAGTGTTTTGGTAAACCTTTAGATTAAGTGACTTATAATTTTTTACTTATGAATTAATTTCCATGATGAAGAGCAGAGAGCATTTAACAAATGGGGTGTAGGTGATCTCAGCTGTGTCAGTGATTTGCTCCTCAGCCTTAGACAGGTTTTATATCTAAATATACGCATCTGTGAAAAGGATATAATAATAACCCTGTAAAAAAATAGCATTAATGTGCTGTACATAACATGATTAGAATCTACCTCTGCCTTGTAAACATTTTTGCAACAATTTATACAAAGCCACTTCCTGTTGCTGAGTCAGGATCATTAACATACATTTATAGTCTTGTTTCCAAGATCAAAATGATTTTTAAATTATTTGCGTGGGTAAGAGGTACTTCAATTTGAAATGCAAAATAAAAGGACTATATTAAATTATATTTTAGAATAAACAAGTTAAATGCAGTATTTTATTGTAAATAATTTAAACATCCAGAATAGTTGAATGAGTTTTACCATAAACATCCATATATCCACAAACCAGATTTTATAACTAACATTCTTGTTGCATTTTGAGAAAAAAAAATAGTATTTAAAATTTGCTGTAATGCTAATGGCTCAGAGCTATAAATACTCAATTTATATAAACACAGGTTATCAAAAATTAGCATTCCTTAAGGGGTATAGTTGCTTGGCAATTCAAACTTTTGAAATATTTTTATCTTTTTATATAATTGTGATACCACACAACCTGTCTCCCTCCACATACATTGAAGCAACTCTGCGTATTCATGAGAACATAGTGAGGGCTGTATAACACATTCAAGTCAATTTTTGTCATATGAGTATTTACCAGTAGTGCCTGAACATTACTCTTGGGTGACATTGGTCCTTCAACATGTCTTCTGCTGAGTACTTACCATGGTCATTGTTCTAGTTGCTACAAATGGTAGTATTCTAAACTTTGTCCAAAGTCAAATAGCCCTGCAAAATGCCATATTGCACAAAGGTGAGCTGATTTCTTTAGTGTAAGACTAGCTTTTCAAAACTTATGATATGTGAATGTGCAGTATGGCCTGCTAAGGTTAATAAAGGGTTTCTAAACTTACTTAACCTTTCTGCCATTGTAATAAAAAATAAGTGTTGACATCTAGCATTACAGAATTGGGAAGTGGCACCATATGTTCAAATAAAATGAATGGTAATCATTTGGTTTACAAGGTCCCACCATGATTCCATCATGATAAAACTAGCTGTAACACAGCTATAGCCAAAAAATATTGATAAGAACTGGGCTGGGAGTATCTTTAAGCATTTACCACTAACAAGATGGTCCCTTGCTCTTGGGATGTGCAGGTAAATCAAGTGACCTAACTCTTGAGCCCTTTTAAGCACTTAGTAAAAACTCATTACTGCCAACAACTGACTATACAGATGCTCTTCAAGAGTTCTAATGCAGTCCAGGGTACATTCAAATTGTTGGGTGAGGATGGAGATTCGTCTGAATTTTAATATTACCTTTCCCCACACACCTTTTTCTTTCCTCTCTTTTTTTGGGGGGTGGGATGGGCCGGGGGGCAAGAGCACAGATTAATAACAAAAAGCTACTTTTAGAAATAAAAATAATAATTGCCAAATGTTGAACGTTGGGTATTTATTATGTGCCAGAAACTTTACTAAGGACTTTATATACATTATTTTATATAATACGTGTAACAATCCTGAAAGATAGAGAGTGTATCTTCATTTTATGGAAGAAGGGACTGAGGGTAAGAGGTCAGATAACATATTCACCCCAAACCATGACCAGTTGAGGTGAATGAAGCCAGAACTCCAACCCTGGCCCAATACCTAAAGCCATACTAATAACCACCCATTTTTAGTGAAGTGAGAGGAATAGGGACATTAGCATTGGGAGCTTGGTAACTTTCCATTTTGCAGAGGGACAAAAAATTAAGCTTCTCTCACTTTTCTCTTTCTACCATATATAATCCATGGGGAAAGACAAATATCTGGAAGAGAGTGGCTGAGACAGCCATCAGATTTCTCTGAACCCATTATGTTGGCTGTATGAGGCAACAATGCAAAGGGTGTGTTGAGGAAAATGGATAGCTAGGGGTTTCCTCCTCCCCTTCCCTGCCCCACCCCTCTCTCTCCCAACCCTCACCCGCCAGTCCATTGGCTTCTAAATATGTTAACCTTTATTCCAGCTTTCAGTTCTTAGCTGATAACAGAGACCTTGGGGAAAATGGGGAGCCTGTGACAGTGGGGATATAGACTGTTGACAGGGTTGGGGAGAACTGACCATTGTTTCTCAATCCTTTCTCATCTAGTCTCTTGTAGTCTGCTGTTAGCATTTTGCATCCTGTGATAATTTGCACAAACTTGGAGAGAAAGGGTACCATTTAAACATTTGGGAATTTATTTAAAGGAAAGCTTGCTTGTTGCAACATCAGCAACAAACCTTTTCTTTTTCATATTTAAGAGACTAATTTGATTTCTTAATGTGTTTGAGTTCTCTAACGTATTAATGGTACCAGAAGTCATTCTTCAGTAAGGCCTCACCTAAGAGAAAGGCAGAAAGTCATAGTTGCCTATTTTCTCTGGCCAGGTATTGATCCCTTGGAGTGGTCATGCCTCCAATTCCCAGAAACTGTAGGCCCTGTTTAAATTGTTGTTTTAATAAATGAAACCTGCACCATCCATATTTCTAGAATGGATTACTCATCAAATTTCCATCCACACATAATTTAGAAACATAGAGATGGTTGCATTTTTAAGTCATACTTTCAGTTGAATTTTAAAAATATAAACGTGAGCATCTGACATTAAATTAGAAAAGTGGTTCTAGGTAAATGTATGTAAGTATATGTATGTGGATATTCAGTAGATCTAGGCATATGGAAACGGATTATGAAACTTTGTGTAAATGCCATTTATTTTCTAATGGCTGGCAATTAACCACATTAAGGTAGAAGCTTGTACTCCACCCTTTACTCCCTTTGATGCCAAGTGTCATCATACTATTGTGGATCACAAAATGACTGCTTGTACCTAAGAAAGTATGGTTCTTTTCCTGAAAATCAAAGTCCTTGGAAAACAGTGCAAAAAGCTTTCTTTTTTCCTCTTAGATTATTATGCTCATTCCCTTACATTTGAAGTGTACCATATGATTCCTTAAGCTTTCTCCTTCTACCCCCAGCTAAAGTGGCTATATAATATTAATAACAAGACTCTACATATGATATAGATGTAATTACCTCATAAAATATGACATCGCCTAACTTTAATGATTATTTCGCCTATAGAAATATATATTTTAATATTAAATTCTTCATTTGTACACTAATGTACCCTGGAAAGGACAAAAAAAAAACTTGTGATCAAAGTAATCTTTCTCTTATTTTCATTTAACCCATGCCCATGAACAGCAGAAAATAGTATCTATCTCTTGTCAAAATCCTCATTTTAAAATTTATTATAAAGTACTTTTTGGCTTTATTCTACTTCTAATTGCTTTGTTGCAAGAAATTCTTTACTAAAATTACATGTTTTGTCCTCACAGAGCCTTGGCTTTGTGGCCCTGCTCTGTAACTTTCTCATACCCAGTGAGTGCTCCTTGCTGCTCTCTCTGGAGCCCAGGCCCCAGGTTCCCCAGCTTGGCCATGGGGTCCCTTTTAACACAAACATGTTCCAAAGCCACAAAGCAAAAAACCTTTTCCAAATAGAGTGTTCCCTAAACCAAAGATACAGATTTTATTTTCTTCTCCTATTTACTCTGTGCTAGAAAACATCTGCTTATTTTCTGCCCTGGAATCATTGCAGGGAAGTCTTAAGGAGTCTCCTCATTCTTTCTTTTAGGCAAAGAAACAAAATTGATCCCCTCTATGAGTACTGGGTCATTTGCATTTGTAAAATCTGTACTTTCTTTTTCTACCTATGGACTTGAGTATTAAAGCTTGCAAACTGAGGCTTTGTAGAACAGTTAGATCTGAACTTGCAGAGAGCTCTCTGATGGGTACCTTGACCTGCCACACTGATTGTCTGCTCTCCCAGGGCAGTCAGTGGCTGTGAGACCAAGAGACAGACACCTGCAGGAGAAGGCAGTCTTTGGACTCCTGTTTGGAATTGATATTGTGCAGGAATAAAATGTTTAATACTTTGACTTGCTAGTTAAATAGATTTAAAGTAAGTCATTGACTTGGTTTCTTGTTCTTTACTCTATCTCTTTGTAGCGAAAGAATATTCAAAAGCCACTATTCTCTTGGCACCAAATTTCCAAGGTGTTTCCTGTGTAGCTTTTAGAGTTGCTCCAGAAATTGTGGATTTAACATGCATGCAAGCTAAACATGCTTCAATGGATGAATTTAGGGTACTATTAAGTGAAGATCCCCTTTTCATTTTAGAAAAGAAAACGATAGACTTGGGCTTCCACAAAGCTTAGTTATTAATTCACAAGTGCAATTTTACAGAAGCAGAATTGCATAAGGGTGGAATCAATAAACCACTTGCTACATTGTCTTTGCAATGTTGATTTAAGCCTCAAATGGAAATTATTAGTACAGTTCCTAAAGAAAGAGATGAAATTACTTCTTAGTACAGCTTCCCCAGCAAAATGTTTGAGATCATTTTTGCTAACTTTTGTCATTATAAAGAGAGTGGTTGGGCTTAAATAGTTGTTGCTCATTACTTTCTGCATAATTTAAGTAGATTGAGATTTCTGAGAATTAAATCACTTCTCCACAAACACAGAATATGATGTGATGCCCTGGCTGGTGTAGCTCAGTGGATTGAATGCCGGCCTACGAACCAATGGGCCGCCGGCCTACGAACCAATGGGCCGCCAGTTCAATTCCCAGTCAAGGCATGTGCTTGAGTGCGGGCCAGGTCCCCAGTTGGGGGCCTGTGAGAGGCAACCACACATTGATGTTTCTCTCCCTCTCCTTCTCTCTCCCTTCCCCTCGCTCTAAAAATAAATAAATAAAATCTTAACTGATATATCATACATATATATATATATATTTTTAATCTTATGCCTGTCTTTCTCAGGGACACTCTTTGAAGGCAGAAACTGGATCTTATTCTTTTTATTATAATTGTGTCTCCTAACATGCCTGGAAGAGAATCCCAGTAAATACTTCAATTTAATAGAATCTCTTTATATGAGTATAGTAGGCTTTACTATTTTTAAAAGGAAGCTCTCTGAACACATGGGAAAAATAAGAAAGAATGATACACTTGCCCTGATATGTAAAACAAAAATTTAAAAACCACAAAGCTAGCATTAACTTAGAAGATCAAATGTCCCTCAGTGTGACTGATAACATTGACATCTGCTCATTCAGAAAACCTCTTAATTGTGTGATTATCACTTTTCCCAGTTTTCAAGAGTCTCATTTGATAGAAGATTCTCTAGAAAGAGCAAGATTTCCATCACAGATTTATTGTTCTGGAAAACTTTCACTCATCCATTTCTTCCCCTCTCTATTCTCCTCCCAGTCTGTATCACCTCTACTACCAAACACACACACACACACACACACACACACATTAAGAGGTTATTTTCTAATAGTTATGTTTTTTTTCTTAATTACATGTAAAAGTGAACTTAAAGATTCTTAGAGTTATTTGATAGCAGTTGTAGAAAACCCATGCAAACTGTGTAGTCAGAAGAAAAAAGAAACATTCTGCAGTATCTTTTGGGGTTCTCCTAGTGTGTAGTGTCATTTTCTCCCCTTGCTGCACGTTACCAACAGGTTCAGAGCATAGATCCCTGTTCCCTGGTCCATCCTCCAGCTCTTACTCATCAAGTAGAGAGGTGTGCTTCAGCCCCAGGGCCGGTGGTGTGTGGGTTATTACCTGGGTGGAGACTAGGGGAGGCAGGTTGCATTCCTGGAAGGTGACAGTGGCCCTTGCCTCTTGATCATTTTGTAACCACATCCACACAATACAAATACTCATCTGGGTGTGGCCATACCACCTTCCTCCTTTTCATCAGTGCAAAGGCAAAGATCCGGATCCCAGGGCCTTCATGGGTTCCTGTGTTTTTTAAATGTCTCTTTTAAATTAGGGATTACTTGCTGATTTTCACTGGAACTTAAATTTCAAGTTTGAAAACAAAATGCAAAGCTTTCACCTGGCCTGTTTTAAAGCCCTGAAGGTTATCCTTTTGTATTTGTGTTTGCTTTATCATTTACATCTTTGGATTTGATTTTTCCAACAAATTTCAGACCATGCTTATGAGAGCAGGAATTATTATTTGCATTTTTCATATGAAAAAGCTGGCTTTGAAAAGAGAAGCTCTGGCCTGAAGTCCTGGCCTTGTAGTGAACAGTGGTTTGTTTCTAGCCTGACCCTACTTACTCTTCAATGCAACCCCTTATTGTGATACAGCACCAGGTTTCAGGGTTGATTGTTGGTATATTTACTCATTCTCCGGAGGTTTTAAAGCCATTTTTTTTCCCCACTAACTTTAAATGGTAATCATTTAAGAAGGGCCATTATCCCTCACTAGGAATTACAAATAAACTCGCAGTTTTACTAATGGCCTTCTGGAATCTTTAATCCTGTGAAACAAAAAGCACAAATATGAGAAATTGAATTAAAAGGAAACTGTAAAACACTTGAAGAGTCAAAAGTTAAAAGGTCAGATCATATTATCCTAAATAGGAGACTTCCTCTGAAGTATTAATTTAATAGTTGTACAATCATATAATTTGAAGAAGATATCAGCTCTGTACAGGAGATACAGGTTTAACAGAAATCCTCTTATTTGATTCTTATCTTCAAAAAAACTGAAGTAAGAAGTTTGAAGAAATGACATAGGTGATTTAAATTCCATTGCCTTTTGTCAGTGGCAGCTGAGAGCTTCATTGTAGTTAACTATCTGCAAGAGCCTCTGGGAAACCAAAGCCACATTGACTGACTGGGTCAAATGAGTCATCTATTAAATTAGCCCTAATGAATGACCGGTTTGCTTGTTTAATTACGCGTGATATAGGGCTCTGGGATATTAAAAGTCTAGTGGAGCTCAAAGAAATTGGATGGGCTTAGTTAAGCATTTCAGTAGGATTTCCTAACTCACCCTACATGAACATTCCTTCCCTTCCTCTTCTCTCTCTCCTTACCTCACTCTTTCCCTGTGTCCCTACCCCTCCTTTTCTTCCCCTTCCTCCTCCTCCTCCTTCCTTTTATTTTTTCTCCTCCCCCTCCCCCTCCCTTTCTCAGCAGATGGTGAACAGTATCAAAAACTCTTCCTTCAGAGTGTTAACAGTGTCTTGAGTACTAACCACCTGGTTTTGCATGATGAAGACCCTCTTAAAGTGTGATAAACTGCTGGTGGTATACCCCCTTACTTCATGTGTACTGTGTAAACAGCATTGTGTTGTGAGTAGGTGGCTACTGGGCTTCCTCTCACTTTGTTACAGCTGTTTTCCATATGCAATAGAATAGTGAAAACATCATGATAATACGGAAAGGGGTAAATTAAACCATGATTATCACATGAGTTTGTGTTAAATATTTAATGACAGTTTTTGCACAAGCAAGAATTGTAAAATCTTCAAGTACAGCTAACCTTTCCATCTTTGTCTGTATTTGAGAGGTATGTCAAGGTAAGAATTTCCAAACCTGTAAGAATTTTATGAATTTATCAGAGCCAAACTGACAACAGTTGCTAGGAAGCAAATGGAAGGAGTTGAGCTAATTTAGCTCCCAGGAATGGCAGTTTTGCTTCCTATTTTGTATGTTATAATCAAAAGAGGAGGCCTAAGGTTACAAGAAATCCACTGGTGATGAGGGAGGCAGGAGAAAGCAACGCAGGAAAACCTCTGGGATTGGATAAAAGTAAATTGACAGACACTTAGTTTTACACAGGTGAGTACTGGATAATTAACAGTCAACAATTAACATGATAACAATAAAAATGAGGGGATTTGTGGTCTTCCCCTGGTGCAGTGCCTGTGTTTTGGGATCCAAAAAAAAAGGAAATTTAACATTCCAAAGGTATGTTGCTGGAGATGCAAAAAGACAATAGATAGACTCTGTTAATGTAAAGATTGACCCTTGTTAGGGAAAAACACCAGCCTAAGACATGACTACCTGCCATGACCTGCTTTTAGTTAGAAAGTTTTTCATTTCAGACCATCCTGTGTGGTTACTTTAGGTCTCTGAGTCTATAAGGCTGCCATGTAGGCCTTCCCTGAGCTTGTGAGGTTTAGTATGTGGTCCCTTTTCTTCCACAAGTGGCAGCTAACCAGTCTGTTTGAATAATGGAGAAATAATAGTCTGCAGGATGGCCCCTTTTTTCTTTTTGAATTATTCTAATTGTCATTTGTTGCTTTTTTAAAGAAAAGTTCTTTTCTGAACCTAAAATACTATTAATCAAAATATACTTTTAGCTTTTTTTCCCAAGTTTAAGACCGTACTGAGTACTGAAATATGTAAACTATTTGACAGTTCACAAGCTTACTTTCTTAATAGTCTAGTGATATAGGTGCTATTTCCCTTTCCTCCCCCAGAGATGAAAATAATGATAAGGCTTGGAAATATAAAAGAACTTTGTCTCAGATCGGGCCTCTGTGCTGTGCATTCATCTGTCAGCCCTTCATTGAGAGCCTGTTTTGGGTCCTGAGCTAGCTTTCTCTACCTTCCACTGTATTTCATCTTATTTCTCCATAGAAACTGTCACTGTCTCCACCACAGGATAAAGGCTGGTGATTAGAGTGCTATATTCAGGATCCTTGACGATACCTCTCGTTTACCTTTTAAGCTTCATCTAGTCAGGCGCTCTGCTCCAGACACACCTGTGTGTGCTCTTGCTGTTGCTCTTGCTCAGTGCCTAGCTCCCACTGGGTCTTTGGGCTGAGCCGGCCTTGTCTCTGCTCTTTTTCTCTCAAAATTCTGCTTCTCCCGTGGCATCAACCTGAGCTGCCTCCTCTTGACCCTCCTCCCCAGCCACTTAACCAGAAGAATTGACCGTTTCCCTTGTAGTTCTGTAGCTCTTTGTTCCCATCCCTTTGCGTTTCTGCAAGAGCTTTTATCCCAGTTTGGCTGGGAAATCCTCCCTCTGTGTCTGACCCCTTTTGGTAACCCCCAGTGCCCTTCAGAACACCTGAAACTTTGGGGTGTGTGGCATATGTTTCTTAGCTTCACTGATTTATTTAACTTAAACACTGAAGCCTCTTTATCTAACAGGTGAAGCAGTTAATTACTCAGATATTTACTGACATGAAGTAAACAGATAGCTCAGAATCTGAATCTGAACTTAACTCCAATCTTTCATGGTCTTCCCACTGTAACACCCCTCAGGTCACATGAACAACAGAAGTGCTACATGATGCATTTTGCCACAGCTGTGCAGATGAGTCATCTAGGTGGTTCATGAATCAGTTAGGAATTACACTCAGCTACGAGTGACAGCCTGCCTACTAGGGGCTACTTTTTACTCACCACCAGACGTAGGTACAGGCCACTGTGATTCATAAGTGCCAGGACCAAATCTCTGACCATTTCTTCTCTCATGATCCCAGGGTGGCAGCTGCCACCAACTGCAGCCCCAAGACTACACAGCCCCAGTGTCCTGTGCAGTTTCCCTAATGCCTATATCAGGGAAAAGAAGCCTGCAAATCTCTGAGTGACCAGCACTAGCGTTTTGTTAACCATAGCCATGGCCCATGGGCACTCTGCTCTATAGCGGGGGATCATGAGGCCAGGTTTTTGGCTTCTCAGAGACTAATCAAGGAAGACAAGAGTATGGGTGCTACAGAAGACACATGCTTACATCCAAGTGTGTGTTTGCAGAGGTTGTGCACTGGCCACAGTTCATGAGGGAGGAACTGAGTGGACCCAGAGCATGAGGCTCTTTTCCCTGCCTCCCTCGAGAATTTTGCATCAAGTGCATTCCCACCCATGCTTGGACTTCATGTGGTTATGAACAATCACATTAATTGGATGTGTAAGAAGTCAGAGTATAGACTGTAGTTACTTTAGGCTTTGTATTTAAAAGTTCATTTTTTAAAGTTTTTATGATAATTCATAGGTGCTCAGTCTAACACAAATCATGCTATTGGTTTCCAAAATGTTGCCTCAATGCCTGTTTAAAGATTGCTAGCAGTTTTTCTCCCTGTCAGGATTATCGTTCAAATCTGTGGTATAGCTGTACTGTTTTCTTTTGCCTGCCTTTTCCCCCCTACACCCATTTACTGGTGTAGATGGAAACAGAATGCACAATTTTGCTCGCTCATTTATATAACTCTCCTGTTAGATTTCCATTTTACCATATCTACATTTTTGTGTTTGACCTATTAGGGCTTTTTTGGTTTTATAAAGAAAAAAAGTGCTTCTCTCAGTAGAATCATCTGGCCTGTTTCCTGTTCCTCAGCAACTATATGTATATTCTAGCAGAGCTAGGCCTGTGGTTTTTCTGAGTGATGCCTTTACACTGGTGGTCTTAGAATTCAACTGGAGTAATGGGAAAGTTATACTATCTGCTTCTTTCAAGCCTAAAGTTTCCAAGGTGAAAAAATACACATTATTGTCATTTTTGACATAGCATATTTTTTTCTGTAATTAGAATTTAGTCTTTTAGAAAGAATTACACCATTTTATTCTTTGAGGAAGCAAAGTTGCTTTTAAAATATCTTTTAGATAGTGGGCTGCCAATTTTTCATGCCAACAAACTGAGGTGCCTAAGAATATAATCAAGACATATTTACAACATGCAAATTTTCTTAAAGGGTCAATTAACAATAACTAGTTTTCTTTTTACTTTATTTTAATTGAGATACAGTTGACATATAACATTATATTAGTTTCAGGTATGTAGCGTATTTGTATATATTGTGGAATGGCCACCACAATAAGTCTACGTAATATCCATCACTATATATAGTTACAAAAATTTTTTCTTGTCATGAAAACTTTTTAAGATTTACTCTCTTTGTAACTTTCAGATATACATTACAGTTGTATTTACTATGGTCAGCATGCTGTACATTACATCCTGGAACCTTTTTATTTTATAACTGGAAATTTGTACCTTTTGACCACCTTTACCCATTTCACCCACCCTTCACCCCCTGCCTCTGGCAACCACCAGTCTGTTCTCTGTGAGCTATAGGAGGTGGGAGGTGGGTGGGTAGTTGTTGTTTTAGATTCTACATTTAAGAGAGAGCATACAGCCTGTCTTTCTGTCTGATTTATTTCACTTCTCATAAAGTCCTCAAGGTCCATTGATGTTGCAAATGGCCAGGTTTCCTTCTTTTTTATGGCTGACTAATATTCTATCATTTATATATAATAATTTTTCTTTAAAATCCAAATAAAACTTAATAAAGGATGAAATTAACAATAACAGCAAGCAAATTTTATAAGTGAATGACTCTATATTCAGTTCCTATTTTGTATGACAAAGGTAAGGTAAACCTACTGTGGACAGGAGGTTTGTAATGAATGCTGTCTTGGCTGTTCAGTGCCCTTAGAGATCCACTGGACAATGCATATAGTTCTGTAAAGGTATGTGCACAAGGATGTGAAATTATGTATTTTTATGTTGTAACATTACATAAATTCTGAGCATTTTCTAACCAAGTATGCACTTATTTTCCATTTTTTAAAATGCTCCTTTTCAATGTAACATAGTTTTTAGAATCAGGAGAAATCAAAGTTTTCGGAATCAAAGGTTTTCATTTGTCTCCCTGCCCCCACCCCTTTCCTTCCTTCCGTGCATATCATCAGTCACATGGTAGGTCAGACACACAGGTTGTACAGGGAGGAAGACCCCATGGCATTTTCTTTTTCTTTCTTTTTTGTAGTTATCTTGTTGACTAACAGGTAGGTACTACCTTTGACAAATTTTATAGTAATAAATTTAAAAGTGCTTAACTTAATGTGCCTAAGCACATAGGAAGGACTCAGAGAAGTTAGAGCTCTCTCCAAAATTCTTAATTAGGTCACTTCTTTTTAGTAGTTAGTAATGATAAGCACTAAAACTCAGGACTATGAAATCTCTGATTCTTCCCGTAAGTTTAAAAATATAACCTCAGACACTATTTCTTACGAAGGGTTTGTAGATGTTGAAAGATGCTCTGCACCAGGGAATTCAGTTACTTATGCTACTTTCCCCTACAGACCAGTCTGTGATCCCTCCAAGACCTTGCTGAGCCTGAGTGCTGCTTTAAGTTGTGCAGAGTTGAAGGGAATGCTCTTCTTCTTCTTTTTTTTTTTTTTTTTTTTTTAATTTTAAGAGGAAGAGAAAAAAGTTAAAAATTGAGACTAATAAAAGTTAATGAGGAACATTTAAATTCCTAATGGTTCAATTTATGTTGCGAGTCGGTATGGTCTTTAAGGTCAGTCATGAGCCTGGGACAAATCTGGGATTTTAACCCAGAACCTCTTATTCTTGGGTTCCTGCTCTCAGAATCTTTAGTTATTTAAAAAATATGAAGAAGCAGGATACTACACATCATTCCCATACTTGTGCAACTATGCGTGAGGAAATGCCCATGGCAAAATGCAAACGTCTCCCTATTTTTGTAGCTTTTGAGCTGAGAAGCAAACAGCTCATTCTTTCGATTGCTAAGTGTCTGTTTGAGGATCAGAGTGGTGATCAGAAGAAGAGGAAAGAAATATGGCTGAACAGAGTGACTAACTTTCCGTGACCTGTTGGATTTTTTTCTGGATAGTTATGTTAGCTGGGTTGATGACATTAAAATGATATAGTCTGTCTCATAACCCAAATTACCTGCATCTCATAGATAATATTTTATTTTAATAAATTTTTTTACCAAAAAAAATTAGAGCAAAACTGGTCCATATTTATAAGTTACATGCAAAGAGAAACCTTAGGTGAAACTTTTAAGTGAAAAAATGTAAGCTAAGGAATGTGTAAGAAATGGTATATAGCTCACTTATTGATTAGGTATTATCTCTAGTATAGGCATACAATGTATTATTTATAACCACATATTAATTTAAAGTTTTATTTATTTGTGTTTTTGTAAAACGTACATCCCCACAGAGGCCAGCCTGGCTCACAGGAAAGAAGGTTTTCCTGTTAGTGCTCTGACGGCCTTGCTTTGTGATGTTGAACAAGCCATTGATATTTGCTTTGTGAAGTTACTGGTCTGTTCATTGGGAAAATAAGTGCATTATGTTCTATAAGAAAAGTGTTCACCTATTTTAGTTAAAAGACCCCTTTCAAGGTAGAACATTCCTAGGTGAGTTCATATTACTCCCCTTATTTCATCATTGTGCTGGCCTAAAGTAGGTATCCAGTTTTTGTTTTCTTAAAACATCTTTTAAAAATAGTTTTAGAAAATTATCTCTATTTGTAGGTAGATCACAATATATCGCTTTGTGCCAG